>NC_034603.1:3494604-3521032 GCF_900095145.1 Mus pahari | reverse complement strand
AGAGAGAGAGAGAGAGAGAGAGAGAGAGAGAGAGAGAGAGAGAGACTGGGCCTGGCATGGGCTTTTAAAACCTCAGTGCCTACTACCAGTGACATACCTCCACAATAAAGCCACACCTCCTTCAACTAGACCACACCTCCTAATTCTTCTCAAAGAGTTCCACCAACTGCAGACCAAGCATTAATATCATGGGGGCCATTCCCATTCAAACCCCACAGAAGCTGAGCTCATTTCTTGCCAGTACCTGAGCAAACAGAGGAGCTTTTCAGTGTCAGTGGAAGGGCCTCTTTCCCACAGTGTAATGTTCAACAGGGGCCACAGAATACCAACTTGTGATCCACTTTGGTGACTCAATCTGGCACGGGTCCGCAGGAGCATCCTACCGAATCTGGTGAGAGGCCTGCCCTCATTCACCAGAAAATAGGCACTCAACGGACAGTTTCAGAGGTAGCCATCCCAAACCAATCATCATGTTCCTAAAAGTCTGGGGATTTGAAGTTAAAGACGGGGAAAACGAGTCATGGAAACCACACTTTGGCCCCTTCTGGGTGACCGCACCTTGGGTAATGTGCTGAGGCCCACACAGATTTAATGAACACAAAGAACAGGAGGAGAGCCAGGGATGGGGAAGTAATTCCTGAGAATTTGGAGCTGGTCACTTAGCTCTTTTCTCAAGCACTGAGAGTGGTGTGTGTGTGTGTGTGTGTGTGTGTGTGTGTGTGTGTGTGTGTGTGTGTGTGTGCATGCAGGCAGGTGTGTATGTGAGCATATGTGTCTGGGTGTGTATGCATGTGTGTGTTTGTACAAATATCCTCTACTGATATTCATGTTCTGTGTTCCCTTTACTGAGAATGTTTTCACTCAAAGCCAGCTTAGAATCTTCTTCAAGATGCTTAACTGTTTTCATTTCAAAGGAAGCTTTCCCCATTCCTCAGCTACACTTTAAAAAGCCCTCCTTTACACACAGTAGTAATCTGTCTGTCTTGTCTGTCTGTCTGTCTGCCATTGTATGCCATTGTCACAAATCACTGCTGAACTCTTCTGAGCTCTTCCCCACAAAGTTGACATTATGCCCATTCCTCTAGGGCAGTGGTTCTCAACCTTACCGGCACTATGGCCCTTTAATATTGTTCTTTATGTTGCAGTAACCTGTCAACCATAAACTTATTTTTGTTGCTATTTTTATAACTAATTTTGCTACTATTATGAATTGTAATGTAAATAAATGACATCTGATGTGCAACCCTCGTGAAAGAGATTTTTACAATTGCCAAAGTGGTCATAACCTGCACGTTGAGAACCCCTGCTCTAGCATTTAGTCTAGGTGTGGCCCCAGAGAGTGCTCCTCCTGCGCTTCACTGAATCATTGAAAACCTCAGCTTTTCTCCCCAGAATTGTTTCTCAGACCAGATACCCAGGTGTCTTTCTGAAGCTGCTGCCATCTTCCAGTGCCCACAAGACACCGTGGTGCATTAGCTTTGGGAGTCTATCAGAAAGAGGCTACTGTTTGTAAATGTTAAGACTGGCAGCATGCAGTAACTCCAAGGCTGGTTACCATTTACCATAGGCAGCCATGCCAGTGCCTGGCAGACTCCAGTACATTTCAGAAGAGAAGTAATAGACTCTCTGCAGTTAGGCAGCTGTCACTTCCAGGCTGGGGATGACAGTGTAGAGATCCATAGCGCAGCAGGGCTGTCAGAATAAGAGCCTGGCAGACAGGCTATGGAAGGAGAAGCTGTTCTTTGACCTAACATTAGCCTTGGCCTTTGCACCAAAAATGCCTACCTCAGATAATGACAACATTGTAGTGTTTCTCTCCATTTTTGTCTTGGTCAGAATGCAATTTGTGTGGGAGCCGGGGACAAGCCCATGAATGAGTACCACTCAGTCGTCTACTACCAAGTCAAACAGCCCCGATGGATGGAAACAGTCAAGGTAATAATAATAGTAACAGTCACAACAGCAGCAAATGTTTCATAGCCAGTCAGGCACAGTGTTCAGTGTTTTATTTAAGTGATCCACTTATTGCTTACAACCACCCTTTGTCAAACTGGATGCAGAGCAAGCGAGCCACTTGCCCACAATCCCACTGCTACTGTGGGTCAGAGCTAGGGTTGCAACCTGAGCTTTCGGTTCATGCTCCTCTCTGGTGGTGGAGAGACTAGAGGTGGGCCGGGGCTCTCTGCCTCCCTCTTAGGAGTTAAGTCTTACAAATAGAGTGACTTCCTTGAGGCCCAGGGTTCATGATCTTGCTCTACCCTCTCCAGACATGTCATTCAAGCACTCTGCGCTGGCTTCTTTGTAAAATGGGAGTAACAATAACTGGGGAAAAGAAGTTATTTAATTCAAATAGAAGGCTCCATAAAGGAGGGTGCACTCAGCCTCTCTCTTGGTTGCCTGGCATGATGAGAGGCAGTTCTATGGGATTCAATCTGGATGTGACTTTCCTTCAAGTGTCAAGCACTCCTGCTTCTACATGGCAGTTTAAGTCACCATTCCAGGGACCTTCATGCCTCCTGCATTGTTCTAGTTGGCTCTCTGATGCTACGATAAACACTAAGACCACAGATAACTAGAGGAGGAAAGACTTTATTTCACTCACACTTCCAGATCATAAGCTGTCAGTGATGGAAGGAGGGGCAGGAAGTTAAGCAGTACCCTGGAAGCAGGAACCACGGGAGAATGCTATCACTGGCTGGCTCATTGGCTGATGTTCAGCTAGCTTTCTTATATAACTCAGGACCACTTGCCCAGGAGTGGTAATGCCCACTGCGGGCTGAGCCCTCCCACATCTGTCATCAATCAAGACGATCACTCACAGATACCACCCCAGGCCAATCTGACCTGGGTAGTTCTTCAATTGTAGGCTGCATGACTGTAGGTTGCAGTTGAGTTGATGATAACAGGATATTGATTTAGTGATGGGGGAGGAGAAACATGTAGTGATTTCAAATGTATAGAATTATGCCCTTCAAAGTCTTTCTCATATAAAAGTCTCCCATGCCCACAATATTCTGAAGCTACTAAGTGACATTTCATTTAAAAAAAAAGTATTCCCCGATTAAATAAATGTGATGGATGCTGAGAAATTTGAACCAAATCTAGGCTTCAAAAGGCAGATTCTTCATTTCAGGTTCTAATGTGGATGTGTTCTGCATCACTGCAGAAAGCAGAGAACAGTGTATTTCCTAAGCTCCACTGGCCAGTGGGCTGCTTCTTTTCCTCATAGACCCAAACCTTAGGTATAGCATTCTGTTGAACACACCTTGTCCTAATCTGTCAGGTGTGAACTTTGGCAGACACGTGGGCTTTTGGCCAGTATGTGAGAAGATATCATGTTTTCCCATCATGGAATGACCCGGTCAGCTCTGGACCATACTTACTGGAGGGATACAGAATGGTGCGAGCATCTTTATTTGGCTCTGGGTTACAGAAGTCATCATCCATGAGAGTAAGATATTCTCTGAAGCACCTCACAGACTCTGAAACAGCAACTTAGCTTGTGCCTGGTAGCATATGCACAGCGGTCAGTAAGCTCGTCACCAGTGACCTTGATCACTGAGTCAAAGTGGAGTCATCCCACAGTTTTCTTGTCAATGGAGCCTAGCAACCTGCATTGTTTTATTCAATGGGGAAGAGTGACAACGCTTCCAGGAAAATGTGAGTCTATCCAGGGCAAAGATGACTTTTGTAAAATGCTTAAGATAGAAGCAGACATATATACGAATTGCCAGGTCATTATAAGAAGCAGAGGAACATGTCTGCTGGAACGAGATGTAGGAGACAACTCACTGAACAGTGAAGCTAGCAAAGCTTCCATCACCTGTGCTAAGATATTAGCAGATTCTTTCCATGGCCTGTGCTCTACATACTCAAGTCAGACCCAGGACTTCTGTTTGGCAATGGCTATTCATACAATGGTCCTTGCTTTATTGCTTATGTTTCTGTTTTCTACAGTAGGTCTCTCTGCACACACTCTCCAAAGGGACTGGGTAGGCTTCTTGCTCTGTGAGCTCTCTTGTACCCTGGTCAGACTCCTTCTATGCTAACCATCGCCATGTAACTATTATTGTCACCTGTGTGAAACATGAACTTGCTGGATGCATGGACTACTGTACAGGAGCTGGGCTAATGCCCTGCGTGATTGTAGCTATTGGTAACACTCAATCTTTAGGGAGGGGATAAAAGAGGCTGCAGATGCCTATGAGTCTCTCAGCTCTTTTGCTCAGTCCAGAACACAGGCAGAATGGGGGGACACTCAGCCTCAAATTTTACTTTTTGAAACAGAAAGTGTGATAACCCACACCTCTATTTGTCACTGAATAGTCACCCACGTGGTGGAAGCTTACCTTTCAAATGCAAGCATGATTCTTGTAGATAGCCTCGCTGGTCTGTGTTGTCCTGAACTGCTCGTGAGACTCAGGGGAGTAGTGTGCTAAAGAGCCAGGCTGAAAGTGCTTCAGTTAAAGGTGCCAGTGAGCTGGAAGTGGATGTGTTGGAGGAGGATGCTGAGGTCACTGCTGAGTGATTGTCCTCATGTAGGCTTTGAAAGTAAAAGCATCAGATAAGTGTAAACCAAAGAGGGGATGAGTCTAGATATACACACTGGATTAAATATATCCATGTACATATATGCATATATATATTACACACATATATGTATATGATTAGAGTGCTTTATTAGTTTGCATATGTGAGAGTCATCAAGTGAAGTCCCAAGTGGTCATTGTTAATTTTCTAAATTTGGCTGCAATGCAGGAAAAATGTGCATGCTGCAGCTTGCATTGCATCAAGCCACATCCTATAGTTATGTGACTTTTATATCAATTTGGGGAGATTCGTTTTTCCTCACTATAATTTATGAGCCTCTTTTCATTGGCTGGGGATGCAATTTGCCAAATGGATTACATCCGATACTTTATTTTCTCCTTATAGCTAGTTCTTACGTAATTTATTTGCAGCTCATCAGTCTTGATGGATGGGAGTAAATCAGCACATACTGCTCCAAGTTAAATGGTCAGGATGCTGAGGTGGGGGTTGGGCAGGGCTGGGGTCCCTTCAACTCATTGTCCCCTGAGCTGCTCTTTCTGCCCACTGAGGTGGCTGTCCCCATTGAAGATATGCAGAGGATCCACTTGAGGTTCATGTTTCGACACCGGTCATCACTAGAATGTGAGTATGACATTCATGGTATGCCTGCTGTACCATTAAAGAGAGGGATAGAATGGATGGATGGCTGGCTCGCTCGCTCTTAGAGATTTCATTTTCTTTTTCTTCTGACCTTGCAATGCTGTCTCCAGCTAAAGATAAAGGAGAAAAGAACTTTGCCATGTCCTACGTGAAACTCATGAAAGAAGATGGAACCACTCTGCATGATGGATACCATGAGTTGGTGGTTCTCAAGGTATGGGGGAGTAGGGACTGCAAGGGGCAGAGCTGTGCTGGCAGGATGGTTACTAGTAGCAGAAACTCTGAAATCATACTCCTTGGGGCTCATGAGCGTCAACAAAATCTGCACTTGTCTGGACCTCTGTTTCCCCTTCTTTGAGCCCTCAGGGAATCCTTATGAGGAAGTGATGACGCAGTTGCTTACAAACAGGAAGGTGAGGAAGTGATGATACAGTTGTTTACAAACAGGAAGGTGGGGAGCAAATGCCTTTCTTGGGCTTTGTTTCATTTACAGTTCCAGATACAAGGTGTCAGTGATGGATGGAGGGGCAGGAAGTCAGGCAGGAACCTGGAAGCAGGAACCACAGAAGAATGCTATCACTGGCTGGCTCACTGGCTTATGTTCGGCTAGTTTCCTTATGTAGCTCACATCTACTTACCCAGGAATGGTAGTGCCCACAGTAGGCATGCTGTGGAATAGTGGAAATGCTATTGTTACAGGAGAAAAGGGGCTCTGAATTCTTGTCAGGAATATGTAGACACATTTGCAGAAAGCTAATCTGTAGCTGTTACCATTTAGGGCCCCAGATCCTGTGGTCCATTTCACAGCTTCCTAGGTCTCAGTTTCAGTTTTCATTTTTCTTTCCTCCTTTTCATCTTCATCATGGGAGATGGGAGAGGACAACTCCAGGGGCTGAATGGAGGTGTCATGTGAGGAAAGCACTCTGTCACTTAGTTAAAGTTTCAGCTCTGTCTCATTTTTCACAAGCAACATAGTCTATGATATTATAACAAAATACCTGAGGCAGGCTACACTGTAATCAAAGAGGTCAGTTACACATGGAGGATACTCTGCTGAGGGCTGCATTGACTGTGTCACACCATTGCTAAGAGATTATGTGTGAGAAAGAGGTCACATCCCAAACAGGAAGTCAGATTTGATGTGGCCATGCTCAGGATTTTATAACAATAGTTTTTTGAGAAGTAGCCAGGATCCCATTGAGAGCTCCCTTCATTCCTTCCAAGGCCAGTGCCCCAGGGACCCAAGGGTCTCCAAAAGCTCTTGTGATTTCAACTCCGCACTGGCTAGCAGGTGTCCAACACATGAATTTTTGAAACTGGATTAGTTACTTCTCTCACTGCTATGACAAAATACCTGGCAAAATGCTGAAGGGAGGGAGGGAAGGAAGGAGGGAAAGAGGAAGGAAGGGTTACTTGGGTTCATAATTTCAGAGTAAAAACTATCACGATCATCATGGAGATAGGAACTTCAGGCAGCTGGTCACATTACATCCCAGTTATCAAGCAGGAGATAACCACCAGTAATCAGGGATCCAGATATTGTCACATCTAGGTTAGGTTTTCCAACCTCAATCAATCCAATCCATTATTTATTATTTTACTATCTTTGAGACAGGGCATCACTATGGAATCCCACTGGGATTTCACTGCCTGAAACTCCATCTGTAGACCAGGCTGACCTAGAACTCACAGGCATCTGCCTGCCTCTGCCTCCTAAGAGCTGGGATTAGAGATATATGCCATCATGAGTGACTGATTAACTAGGACATGGAACTCCCTCAGAGCCATGCCCTGAGGCCTTTCTTCTAAGAGAGCCTAGATCCTGTCAGGTTAGCAGTTGGTCCTGACTGTCACATCAAAGCCGCAGCAAGCATTTACCGTGGTAGGTGTAGAATCTCACTAAGTTGAAGGGGCCGTGTAAGCTCTAGAGTGGATACACACATGCCCACTCTTCTGAGGTGTAACTTGGGCTGTTCACAAAATGGTGTGATCTTCCCTGCATGCTTCTCTGTCCTCAGAACAGGAGAGTACAACTATCAGGCCCTGGCTGGAGGCAAAGCATGTAGCCATGAAGCTAAGAGATGCATGTAGCTAAGAGATGAGCAAGGGCCAGAGCTCCATCCCAGATTGCTCTGCCTTCAGGCTCCACTTGCTCCAGCACACACGTTGAACATGGCCACCATGACCACGGCACGATACTTTTCTCCGAGACTCTTTGCCGGTCTCAAAAAGCTCCTCTCTTCTACAACCTCTGTTTTCTCTTGCTTCACACTGGAGTTTTTCTTGACTGGCAAGTCTTTCTTCCCCAACAGTCTGGGAACTTCTTGGGGGCAGAAAAGCAGCAATGGCTCATTTTCCTTTTCACTTAACTGCATCAAACCTCATTTTCCTCATCTGTGAACTGAGGATAACAGGATATGTTTTAAATGATTATGAGCCATAAAAAAAGGGTGAACGGAGGCAGAAAAGGGACCTGGTTTGGCTCCTGTTGCAGAGAGAGGACGTAGTAGGCGTGGTTTCCTAGAATGCCTACTTTGCTTAGAAACTGTACTATTTATGTATAAGAAAGTGACCCAGAGAGGTCAAAGAATAAATCCAAGGTGACATGGACTTAAGGTCCAGACCTGTCCTTTGTCACTAACCCCTAGTTTGGAATGGATTCCTTGTATTACTGGATGGGCATCTGCCTTTTCTTTTGTTTCAAAAGTTTAAGGTGGATTCTATTATGGTCTGGGAGTTTCAACCTCCTTATAGCCCTTTAATTCAGGCTATAGAGCCACAGCCTGTCTGGTAATGTGATTTGCAGATTCCTACCAGCTTTGTGGGAAAACAAGCCTACCTCATATTGCTTCTCTGATGATGATGTCTTTGCTGTTTCTGAACTTTCCACATTACAGTGTGTGTTATTCAACCGCTACAAGCGCTGTGTGGCATTGCATATGTGGTCTAACCGTGGAGCAGTAACCTAAGTGTTGTTTCTAGGGAGACAGCAAGAAAATGGAAGATGCCAGCGCTTACCTGACACTTCCTTCTTATCGACACCCGGTGGAAAACAAGGGAGCCACGCTGAGCCGGAGCTCCAGCAGTGTTGGGGGCCTTTCTGTCAGCTCCCGGGATGTGTTCTCCATTTCCACGCTAGTGTGCTCCACAAAGCTGACCCAGAACGGTAATGGAAACGTTGAGAGTTGTCGGGTCTGTGGTGCTCATGCGCGAGAGCATCAAGCCCAGGGATGCCCAGTGTGGACGGTTTAGCCAGCAATGACAAGTCTCTTTCTGGATTCTTTTCCTAGTGGGTTTGCTTGGCTTGCTGAAGTGGCGTATGAAGCCGCAACTGCTCCAGGAGAATCTAGAGAAGTTGAAGATTGTGGATGGAGAGGAAGTAGTGAAGGTTGGTGAAGCTTTGCTTGGATTCATCCACCAGTGTCAGAGCCGTAACGGATGAGACAAAATTTTGATGGAGTCCGATGATTTGACCTCTGATGACAACATGAGACCCCAATCCACCAAGAAGAATCTCTGTTGGGAAACCTAGGCAGGCACTCAACTTTGGGTATCAAAACCACTGGCTGAATTGGGCCCTGGAAATAAACCGACTTGGATGTAGATCTCAACTCTCCCACTCCCATGCTTCATGTCATAATATTATGACTAAGACACATTTCTCAGGATTGTTATGAGCCTTTGAAGTGATAACATTTAAAAATTGCTCAGCAGTTTCCTATACATAATAATAGGTGAGCTACAGCATATGAGACATGGGAGAGTCAATATAAATTAACTAATATTCTTGCTGTTACACACTGTCACATATAATATAGTAACAGTCTGGTCTCTTAATATTATATGCATATTGGTAGAAACACAAAAAAATAGTTTGTGCTGCTGGGAAAGCATATATTAAAGATGAGAAAGACACCGGGGGCTTACATCTTAAGTAAAGCAAATAGAAACAATGCAAATGCCAGATTCTGCTTCCTCGAGGTAGCAGAGAATGTAATGTGTCTGAACAGCAGGCCTAATTAAACCAGCTCTCTTCTGCAGCACTAGGAATTGCAATGGGTTTCCCAGTGGTCCTAGTGATTGTGTTTCCATCAAGAACTTGGCATAGCTAGAAAGCAGAGGGCAGACATCTTTGTATGGTCACTGGATCTTGAGGGACCATGGGAAATGTATTAACTTATCCTTAGAAGAGTAGAAGGAGTTCAGTTTTATTTAATTGCCCAAACCTGGAGAAACAGTGACAGAATTTCCTGATCAATATGCTTTAAATATACACTATTGACCAATCTACCTAATTTAGGAATGGCAAGGGAATTCCCCCTGATCTGTTGTCTTTGGGCTTGAGGGGGTAGATTATATTGTCTTCTTGTTTTCTATTTTCTTCTTTAAAAAATATTTGGTTATTGAATTTTGTTATAATATAATACAATATTATTATATGCTATATTCACATATCATATACACACCTATATGCCTATTATGTAAACATATACACATGCCTGTATTATAGACATGGAGAGTTGCCAAGTGCACTCAAAGAATTCTTATACATGTACACCATCTAGCTGATGGTAATGAAGGAGCCAGAGTATTGGTTGTTTTGTGGGGGTTTCCTCACACACCTCCATTAGAGGAGCCACCATTATGCTGATCACCATCATCACTGATTGGGTGTTGTTGTTATTGGTGGTGGTGGTGGTGGTGATGTGGTTTTTCCTTGCCCTAAGAGTTCATAAATCAGAGTAACTGAGGATGAGCATTGTATGTCTAAGTTATTTTATTTAATGCAGTGTTTGTAGAGTCTTCCTCATTGATGCACATGGAAGTGACTTGCTCTTCTGTACGGTGCAGAATCCTGTCGTGGGAAATGTCATAATATATGTATATGTGCCATCATTCCAAGTTCTGTAGCTTATTCATGAGACTTCTCTGAGCGCCTTGAATGTGGCTCAGTGGGTGTGTTCTCTTGGAAGGACACACAAGGATGAGATTTGTGGGCTATCTGCCCTCTTCCTGAATGCAACTGTCCTTTGTCCAGTTCCTCCAGGACACTCTGGATGCCCTCTTCAACATCATGATGGAACACTCACAGAGTAACGAATATGACATCCTCGTCTTTGATGCTCTGGTAAGAGAGTGGGGACAACTGTTCAGCAACATCAGGTTTGAATGCTTGTCTCACTGTAAGAAAACAGAACATATGGGCCTTGTGGTTCTTTCCACGAATATTGTGAGTTTTTAGAACCTCTGACAAGCAGACTGAGGAGCTGTTTCGGTGTTTCCAGTTCATTTGAGAGTCTGAGACTTGCCAGGTGACCTGGGTGGGTGTGAGGGTTAAGTGTCGTTGTCAGAGTTTTGACATCTGATTGGCAGTGCATGAGACTGAGAAGTGTTAAACGACTACCTTGACTTTCCAGGATTGCCAGGAGCTATCTGAGGCCAGGTTATAAAGTACCCACATGTTACCCTATCTGTCTTACCATCTCTTCTTGATGTCTTATAATTAACCAGGGTCATTTTGCTCTTTCCAGTGAACTTTTCACAGTGGTCCTCCATCTAGCTCCCACATGGTCTCACTCTTATTTCTCTCTTGCAACTCCAATTTTCTCCATGCTACATGAAAAGAATTATGGGAACCATCTGGGTCTGAAAGTATAGCCCCATGTTTGACTGTTTGCCAACATGTGGAGACTCCCATCACTGTCACTCAATGAATTACTTAATGCATTTAGTGCAATTTAGAGGAGAGAAAGACTCTTAGGGTTGTGCAAGACCAGCAAACTCTTGATGCATGCAATACCCCGGTGTCATGGATGTTTGCCTTAAGAGGATGCTTGCAGATAACTGGCTTCCTCAAGCACAATTTGGGAAGGTCCCCAGCATGCTAGCCTGACAGGAAAGGTGTTTCATGACTAAAGGTCCTTTGATTAAATTACCAAAGGAAGTGCTGAATGTTGCAATGAGCCTCCTGGAGATTCATAATGCACAGAAGCATAGAACTGACTCTGGAAGTCCTGCAACAAAGACAGCAGACTAACGACAACCTGAGAGTTCTCGTAGTTGAATAGGAAATCCTTTTATCTTCGAATACCCCAAAGCATACTTTTTTGAAATACTCTCTTCTTTTTTTTTTTTTTTTGGTAGAGACAATGTATTAGTGAAAAGGATTAATTATTCATTAGAGAGATTAACTCTCAGGCAAAAGAATAGTGACAAGGGTTCAGTTATACCAGGTGAACAGGCTCTGGGTACCCTCCCAGAGCACCCCCTAATAATTCTGACTCTTCCTCAGATCTATATAATAGGACTCATTGCAGACCGGAAATTCCAGCATTTTAACACCGTATTGGAGGCTTACATCCAACAGCATTTCAGTGCTACCTTGGCCTACAAGTAAGTAACTGTGTGTACAGGTATTTCCTGTGCATCTGTGTTTGTCCTGGGGAGATGTATGGGGGGCAGGGGATTGGCACATTTCCCACTAGATGAACTTTCTCTTTTCTAATCACCCAACGACCAGAAGATCAGGTGAATAGTTCACTGTTGCAAATAAACAAGTAGTTTATTAGATCATTCAGCAAGTCAACCTTGTTTATCGAGAAGTTACCTGTGAGCACTAGTGAGTATGCTCAGCAGCTCAGTGTTGATTGGTTGCTGGAGACCCTTGGGGTCAAAGATGGAAACCCATAGGAAAAGTTGGTGGCAGTCCCCTTATGCAGAAACCTTGAAAGATGGGTCAAGTATTCCAAAGTCTGATCTACCAGTGATGAATAGCTATAGAGAGTTTCGAAGCAAAGGCACTCGTTGATAATTAACAATAACATGCCTATAGAGAAGAACTTGAAAAAGACATTATTACCCTCATTCTTACTCGTTCCTGATTGTGCCTCGTTTTTTCCTCTTCAAAAGATTATTTTTTCCCTCACTACTTTATCTTTGCTGGCTTTTTTTTTTTTTATGGACAGGAAATACTTATTCATTCCCTGTAATAAATATATTTTGAAGCAGTTATTTTTGCGCTTGCAAATGAGTCGTGAGCTTTGCTGCACAGCCACCTTTAACCTTTGATTGAATGCCTTATAATTTCCCAAGCAAACTAATTACCATGCTGTGGACTAGAAAGAGATGTATTTTGAAAATATTATCCCGTATTCAGGAAATTGATGACGGTGCTGAAGACTTACTTGGACACCTCCAGTAGGGGGGAGCAGTGTGAGCCCATCCTCAGAACTCTCAAAGCTTTAGAATATGTGTTCAAGTTCATCGTTCGGTCGAGAACATTATTCTCACAGTGAGTATTTGTGGTGCAAGAGTGATTGATGATTGATTAGACTGCAATCAATATGATACAACACGGTAATTTTTTTTTTAACTATTGGAGTTTTTTTCTCTTATTGAAAATAGAAGATTTTTTTTTTTAAAGAAATTACACCAGGATTGACGATCTAGCTTAGTAGTAGAGGGTTTGCAGACCATCTGTGTGGCCCTGGGCTTTATCCCTAGTACCACAATCAAGACAAAATAAAGAGAGACAGGAAAAAAATAAAGCTAGATTTTGACTTAAAAAAAGAAACCTTGAAAATTCAAATCTAGTCTAGAGATCATGAATATATAATAATTTTATTCTCTAAGCTCATTTGGGAAAGACAAAAGGCATAATACCACAGGACAGTGATATTTCACACAGTGAAATATACCACATAATACCACAGGACAGTGATATTTCACACAGTGAAATATGCCACATAATACCACAGGACAGTGATATTTCATACAGTGAAATATACCACATAATACCACAGGACAGTGATATTTCACCTAGTGAAATATACCACATAATACCACAGGACAGTGATATTTCACACAGTGAAATATACCACATAATACCACAGGGCAGTGATGTATGTGATTTGAGACTATTTTGTTTTGTTTAACATTCTTCATGTAAGTTGAGACTATTTAAGGAAGATTTCTAGAATTCTGTGTTCATTGTTGGAGGGACTGGCAGGGAAGAGCAGAACTCAAGCGGTTGGCCAGCAACGTGGCTCTTGTAGGTTGTGGTGTTAGATGCACTGGTTTCTCAGGGTCTGCGGCCTACCCTGGAGATTTTCACAGCCCACACGCATGATTGTGTGTCAGAGAGCCTTATGGGACTGAAGGTATTCAAATGTAATATGTTTATCTAAGTGTATGGTAAAGTTAGGTAGTGTTGATAAAATGTGCATTAGATTAGTTGTGTGTGATTGGAACTAAGAAAAAAATCTTCAAGGGTTATGGTGTCTAGACCAGCAGTTTTCAACTTATGGGTCAAATAACTCTTTCACAAAGGTTGCTTATGACCATTGGAAAACATAGATATTTACGTTATGATCCATAACAGTAGCAAAATTACAGTAACTGAGTGGAAAGAAATATTTTTTTTATAACTTTATAGTGGGGGGGGGATCACCATAACAGGAGGAATTGTGTTGAACTGCTCTAGACTCTTACAAGCATGGATGAAGACTACTCAACTGAAATTGACTTCAAAGAGAAACAAGACTTCGTTTTAGTTCGTAATATTGAAAAGCCCAGGGAGTAGATGAGGCACAGGCGTGGCTGTGTCCAGTTAGTAAGTGTCATAGGCCACACCCACCCCATCCCGATCTGGGCTCCGCTTCCTTTTCACTGGTCATTTCTGAGTCATTTTTTTTCCGGTGTGGGGGCTATATATTCTATCAGCTGAAGCTGCTCTTGCTTCCTTGTTATTCCAGCAAACCTTCGTGCTGAGTCACGTGCTGAGTCAGTTTTAGGTCACGTGCTGAGATCTTAACCAGGCATTGTAGCTGTGGGACTCCGTGAACTGTGTGTTTGTGCTCTTGTGTGCCATGGCTAAGGCCAGTTACTTACAGTAAAGGCTTTGGCTTAAGAGATGCCTTACCAAAGGCAGCTGAAGTCTCCATCTATCAACTGATAGTGATAGCAGGTGGATACCATCGGTTTCACACTCAACAAGGTGTCTCATTTGGAATTTTCCTAAAACACTGAAATTTCAAGTAAAGAATAGAATGATACCCTAAACCTGTACGCCTTAGTTTATTTAAAAAGTGAAATATTGGCTCTAAATTCTTTAGTTTGCCAGCTGGTTAAATCTTGGGTATTATTCTTGCAAGTTTGGATGATATTGGTTTTTTGTTTTTGTTTTTAAATTAGTTGTGAACCAGCTGTGGGTTCCTGTCTTGGTAAGAGTTGACTGTCTTGGAATTCAAGGAATCAGACTTTGTAGTTCCAGATACAGTGGTTGGGTCAGGGTTTCTCATCTCTTCTTTTGAGAGAGAACATTTGGTCTATAAGAATAGTTCTTACCCTTTGATTCATCATCTCTCCTTCTGTTCTTCCTTTGGAATTATCTTCTTTTCTTTCTCCCTCTGTCTCTCTTCATTTCCTTCTTATCATTTTACTTTCAGCTTTCTCTTCCATATCTTGAGAAAGTAAATTTGCTTCTTTTCTTTTTTTTTTTTCTCTACCTCTAAACACATCATTTTGTAGAATTTCTAACCCTTCAGGGTGATTTTTGGTACCCAGTGGCTTCTGGTTTCTTAGGGTGTGGGGCTGGTATTTCTTGCCTTTCAAGCATATGAAATATCACTAACATGGGCAAGAAATGATGTCTTTATGGCAACAAGGAAATAACCTCAGATATTTCCTCTGAATTAAAATGCACACTGACCTACAGAGTGCCTGCAAACTCACAAGTGTTGCTGGGTACTGTGTGTCCTGCTCACTGCAGAGGCTTTAGGGATGGTCTGTTTCAGTTTGTAAGGACATTGAGAGGTTGTGATACTTTCCCATAAGCAGGGCCATGTCACTTGGAAACTAGAAAGCAAAACATCAGTGCTTTGAGTTCTAAAGCCATCTGGAGAGGACTCACATAATTATTGCTTTGAGGGCTCAGTGTGCCTGGCAGTGTGGAATCCAGATACTTCTTTGTCCTTTGTCCCACGTGTATAATTGCTGATCTAGCTCTCAGTATTTGTTCCCCTGTTGTTTTTCTTTGTACGTACTGCACATGAACACTCAGGAGGGCGAGGATTCTCCCATACCAACACACGGGATGCGACTGGATATGGACAGAAGAGAAGTGGTTGATAAGTGGAATTTTACTTTACGATGTCTGCGGGAGATGATTCCTTTCTATCTAGAGCCAAAGAAGATGAATTTTGTGTATTCTTCTTGTGTCACTAGCTGCTTGTGTCTGGGGCAGGTGTCTCTGGCTGCACACAATCTGAGCCATAGCTGTAACAAAAGCTGGGAGAACAGGTCCTAGCTTCTGTCATGTGGAGTCATTGATCAAATATGAAAAATCCCTAAATTATGGTTCATATGGCCTTCAGATCCCAAGTGGCCATACACATGGCTGATGTCCACCAGGCATTTGTAGACTGACTACCTCCTCAGGCAGGATAAACCACAAGTGAAACACATTTAGAAGCAATGGAAGGACTATTCTCTAAATATTGACCTACTTTACAAGGTGCCTTTCAGCATCTTTAACACTGAGGCTCAAATACTCAGCTGTATTGATCTGTGAACTATGTATGGTTTCTGAGCCATGGCTTTCCATGGATTAGGAAATAGGTTGCATTCCCCAGTTCTATGATGGACATTGGCCAGGCACTGACCACTGAGTCTGCAGAGCCTAAGAGAGGAGAGCTCTCAAGGGGAGGAGACCCAGACCCGGGAGAGGCAACAGCTTTTGTTCCCATTCATCCTTGCTCCTCACAGATCCAAATGCTGCTAGAACTCAGGAGGCGGTAGGTGTGACAGTCTTGAGCACATAGTTATGTATGTAGGGGCCATTTCTGTCACAGGAAGCACGCGCTTGATGAGGGGACTCAGAACCTCCTACCTTCAGTTTTCCTATCTATGGGCAAAGACCCGTATTTTAGTGTTTCAATGATGAGATTGTTCAGAAAAAAATGCCCCTGTGGCATTCCGTGGGTAAGGTACTTGGAGAGGCTGCAAGGATTTGGCCATACTGTCAACTAGGAGATACAGAAAGTCTAACTTATGTGCTTAGTTTTTGTCAACTGGACGCAACCTTGAGTCACTTGGGAAGAGAGAACTTCAACTGAAGAATTTCCTTCATCAGACTGGCACGTGATCATTTCTGTGGGGGCATTTTTCTTGGTTAATGATTGAGGTGGGGGACCTAGCCCACTGTGGGCAGAACCATCCTCAAGCAAGTAGGCCTGAACAATATAGGAAAGCAAGCTGAACAAACCATGGAGAAGTCTTTTATGGTCTCTGTGTCAGTGCCTGCCTCCAGGTTAACTGCTTGAATTCCTGCTTTGACTTCCCTAAATGATGGGCTGTGATGTGGATATGTAAGGCAAACTGACTTCTTCCTCTCCAAGTTGCTTTCAATCAATATTTTATCAGCAACAGAAAGCAAAATAGGACACTTCCTGTATCAGAAATTGAGAAAGTAGTTCTGACGTCTTTTATTATTTTTTAAAATTTTAAATTTTTTTATTCTCTATTTTCTTTATTTGCATTTCAAATGTTATCCCCTTTCCTGGTTTCCCCTCCCCAAACCCTCTATCCCTTCCCCCCTCCCTCTGCTCACCAACCTACCCACTCCCACTTCCTAGTCTTGTCATTCCCCTACACTGGGGCATTGAGCCTTCACAGGACCAAGGGCCTCTCTTCCTATTGATGACTGATAAGGCCATCCTCGGCTACATATGTTGCTGGATCCATGGGTCCCTCCATGTGTACTCTTTGGTTGGTGGTTTAGTCCCTGGGAATTCTGGGGGTACTGGTTGGATCATATTGTTGTTCCTCCTATGGGGCTGCAAACCCCTTTAGCTCCTTGGGTCTTTTCTCTAGCTTCTCCACTGGGAACCCTGTGCTCAGTCCAATGGGTGGCTGAGAGCATCCACCTCTGTATTTGTCAGGCACTGGCAGAGCCTCTCAGGAGACAGCTATATCAGGCTCCTGTCAGCAAGCACTTGTTGGCATCCACAGTCGTGTCTGTATTTGGTGACTGCCTATGGGATGGATCCCCAGGTGGGGCAGTCTCCGAATGGCCTTTCCTTCAGCCTCTGCTTTAGTGTCTTCACATGCTGAAAACTTGGCTTCCGGCTCATTCCGTTTTAAACATTTATTTTCTGGGAGTTGGAAAATTTTTTGTGTCTGAGTTGTTTTTGTTTGAGGACAACAGTGTGGAGACTTACCCAGTACTGTGCATAAACCCATCTTGGTCTGCGGCTGGATGGTCCTGGAGAGTGGTTGGGTCCCTTTGACTCCTGTGGCACTGTGACTCCTGTGCCGGCGTTTTCTTTATATCTTAGTTCCTATATACCTTACACTCCTGCTTCTTCGTGTCTTGCTTCGTCCTCCATGCAAGCCCATTATCCTGGCTATCTCTGCCTTCCACAAGCCCATCTCCTTCTCCAGCCCCTTCCAGCACAGGAGAGGTGCAGCCTTCAGAAGCCCCATTGTTTGAATTTGAATTGTGAGTAGGGATTCAACTGTTGCCACATCCAGGTGGTTTCAGCCTTGAGAACAATTCCTTAATCTGCACTCAGTTCCCTCAAAGGTGACTTCACAGCCATGGTCCCTGCCATACAGGGCTGCTGTGTAGGCTTCATTAATGAGCTGGAGGACACTTACATTGTGGGTGTCACACAGCAGGAATGTATGGTTATTCTTATCTGTGATGCACATCCTGTCAGGCAGGGTTTACAAAAATTCATTTTAGGATTTCAGCTGTTATACCCCTGCCCCACCCTGGACTTTGTTAAGTGTATGGTCTGGCTAAGGCTCCTCCCAGGTGTGTATTTGCTTGCTAACTTTCTCACCCTCTTTCACGCCTTTTTCTTTCCTTTTTTTTTTTTTTAATTTAATGTGCATTATATTATTGTTTATTTTGATATTTGCATACATGTATCATTGATATTTGCATACATGTATCATTGACATGTGCATACATGTATCATTGATATGTGTATACATGTATTGTTGATATGTGCATTCATGTATCATTGACTTTTGCTCATATGTACCTTTACCACCATACCCCATTGGTTCCCTTTCTTCCTTCAACAGTGACCCTTCTGTCCTTGTGTCATACAGACATACACAGTGTGTTAGGTCATTGCTGTCAACTTAACACGAGCTAGAGACATTTGAGGAGACCCCAACTGAGAAGATGCCCCTTCCAGATTGCCCTGTGGGCAAGCCTGTGGGGCACCTTCTAGATTGATGGTTGATATGGGAAGGCCCAGCTCATTATCAACAGTGCTAACCCCGGGCTGGTGGCATTGGGTGCTATAAGAAAGCAGGCTAAGCAAGCCATAAGGCTGAGCCAGTAAACCTGCACTTCCCCAAGGTCGCTGCTTCAGTTCCTGCCTCTAGGTTCCTTCCCTCAATTCCTGTTCCGACTTCCCTCAGAGACGAGTGTGACCTGAGAACTGTAAAGTGAAATAAACTCCTCCCCAAATTGCTTTTTGGTCATGGTGTTTTATCATAGCAGTAGACACCCTAAATAGGTTATAGAGGTTGTGTACATATATCTGTGTAGGTATAAGCTAGATCCTACATACGAGGGGAAAAAATAAGGTATTTTGACTTTTCTCCAATTACCCTCTCTAGTTTCTCCTTCATCATTCTCTTTAGACCCCTTCCTCCCTCATAGTTACAATGTACTTTCTTAGTATGAATACGTAAATGTGAGCATGTGTATATGTGCATGTGGTGTGTGTGTGTGTGTTCTAGATTTTGCATATGAGAGAAAACAGGTGATATTTGTATTTCTAAGTCTGGTTTATTTCACTTAGCACAACCATCTCCAGGTGCATCATCTTTCCTGCAAGTGGACATAATGTCATTTTTCTTTATTGCTGAGTAAGAAATCAGTAAAGAACAGGCAGGCTTTGGGAGGGTTTGGAAAGCCATCCTTGCTATTGATAAAACCCTGCAGGCAACCATGACTTTATCCTCATTCCCAAGGGACTAATAAAGAAAAGCTGCCACAGAGTAGCTCCTTGGGAAGAGAAACACACTGTTCTTAAGGGAGCCCCAGCAGCTGCAAATGCCAGCCCCTCCCCCACAGCTCACGCAGGAGCCTAGAGAGACTGTTGTGTAGAAAGTGTTGTTGGACTGCATTGGTGCCACTTATTAATATGGGCTGCAGGAGCATGGTGCATAGCTCCAGTCAGCGCCTCTGGGCCAGCTCATCTGGGCTGAACACTCCCTCCCTTCCTCCGGATGCTTTGGGTATCACTGAGCTGAACCCAGGTACCGGTTCTCAGAGCTCCCTTGGAGTTTTATTTCTGTATCTTGCTTCATTCTGCTCATATCTCACCTCCCTGGCCTCCTCTCTCACCTCCCTGAATCCTAGATTTCTCCTGTGAAAACAGTCACATCAGCTGACTTGCAGGTCACAAATGTGCTGGGTTATCTGAACAAAGCCCAAGCATGCCCAGTGTGTCTGTATTCAGAGGTCATGCATAAGCCTCTGTGTTCTTAAATAGGAATTTAGCTTGCCAGTGCGACTTGTTTTCATTGTTCATGTATGAATAAATATTAAAATGCAATCATCTGTTTATGCTGAGCACACACTGGGATGCCTGTCACAGCACCGTCCCCGTTTCTCCTGCATGTAATTTGTTTGCATGTTAATATCATTTATTTCTATGTAAGCCTCAGTTTCCGGGTTTGAATATAATTCCACTTTTTAATGACAGTAATGGCCCCGTAAACTGCGCAATTGTAGTTAAATGGGATTATTTTATGATAACATTAACTTGGCATCGTATCAGGATGGAAGAGAAAACTGTCATCAAAGGGAGATTGTCTAACAGTTACATCTCTTTAATTTATTATATGTTTTCTGAGTAGCTGAACTGCTGGGGTGGTGGTGGGGTGGCTAACAGCCTGTTTCTCACGAGCATACGTGGAAACATTTTGTCAACTGTTGAATAAGTTGCCGTTAGTATAAACTGTGCACATGCACAGACTTTTAAGCAGTTCGTCTTTCCTCTAATTTTTAGAAATACTAAACGTTTGTTGAATGTGTTTTAGAGGCTAGGCACTTCCATAAGAGTGGTGAAATTAGTGAGTCACAGTGATGGCTTTGGTACAACAAATATGCCACCAGTCATGCAGACACCCTTCCCGGGGATCAACAGTGAGCCTTGCTGCAGGCGACCATAGATACTGTTCACAAGAGATGGACAGCGGTGGCAGCAGTACCCCGCCGGAAATCATCAGTGAGTCTTTTCATAGACGTATGTTAAATGCTGAGAGCTACCTGAGCAGGCAGTCACGGGAAGAAAAGAGGATCCTACCTTCCTGATACCCCTGTGTTATGGGATCCTGGTTACCCTTGCTCTGTCTACACACCATTAGCTGTCAAGTCTCTTCTCTGCTTACACCACCTGGCACAACAAACTTACAAACTATTGACAACGTATTGCTTATACGGAAGAGGAAACGGAGCCCAGACAGGTACAGGACCTGTCTCTAGGTCATCCGGCTGGTCGGAGAGACCCTGTAGTATATTCTATTGTGTGTGAATAGCACATGTAAAGGACAGCACTGTGATTTGGATAATGTCCCCCCCAAATGCTGAACACTTGGTTCCCAGCTCCTGGCACTTTTGTCCAGCAGTAGACCCTTAAAGAGGTGGGCCTCAGTGGGAAGTCCTCAGAGTATTAGAGAAATGCCCAGTGGAGAGGACTGCGAGACCCTGGTTTGAGGCAATCCTTTGTTCTCTAGGCATCAGATGAATGGTCTCCAACTGTGAGCCAAAATGAACCTTTCTCTCCCTAAGTTGGTTAGGTTGGGTGTTTGTTATAGTGAGCAACAGCTAGCTGATACACGTAGCATGTGGGTAACGAGGCTGTGGAAGATTGTGGGGACTGCGGTCCATCTGGACAGATGGGTGGACTCTAACCTGTGGAAAAAATGTAAACCAAGTGGCTTGGCGTTGTCCTCATGTCGGGAGATGCTTTGCTTAGGAGCTGTTCCTCATTCCTGGAAAACGTGCTGGCTGACCCAGTCATGGGTAACGCCATCCACTTAAGTCACTTAAGTCTTTCACCGCATATAAAGAAATATAAAGAAGTTAAACTTTACTGAGGGTCCTGCTTAAGTTGGTTTCTTGCAGCAACAGTCTGGAAATCCCCGTTTTGTGGGAGAGGGGGCCTTTGAAGCAGCAGACTAGCAAACATGATTAAGTTCATACTTTAGAGTTCTGTGGAGTTGGTTTGGGGGAGAGAGCGTGAAGGAGAAAGCCAGTGGAAAATGGAGGCTATTGCAGCAGTCAGGGTGTGAGGACTTGAACTCAGGGTCAGCAGCATAGTGGGCTGGAGAAGGAAGGAAAAGGGGGAAGTCTATAGAAAAACAAGCTGGGTCCTCTGTCCCTTCAGCAGAGAAGATGCCTGTGACCAAATGTGTGTGGAGCTTTCCCCACACAGCGAGTGTGAGTCCTGCGTGCGGTGGGCTCCAGTGGGAAGTCCTCCAACTGAATGTCGGCTCAGTCTGACACAATCCATCTGAAGGTGCAGTCAAATTCCACAGGTCTGGGGCTCAGTCCCCACGGCTGTCTTCACGTTAGAGGCTGGTCCCAACTCCAACCATGGGCATTTTAGTTGTGCTGACCAGCTCTACACTGGGCTTCCTACAACGTCCCTCTCGGGTTAAGGAACCTGTTAGAGTGTTTGCAGAGCTAAGGGAACACTTACTTATATTTATTAGTTGCATAGGTCATAACAACCATACCAATGCATGCTGGGTAAAGAGCCGACCAGGCAGCAGGATACAGAGGCACCAAAATACGTTGGTGTTTCATTAAAGGAAAAATCGAAGCACTTCTCCCTGGCCTAAGGTGACCAAGGGTGACCCCAGTTTTGAATTCTCCACTTCTCTCTGTATGACTTCTGCAGTGCATAGTTTATGGCTTGTCTGTAGTCTGTCTGCTGTGTGTCTCTCTATGCCTGCCTGATGTCTGAGTCTCTTACAGAATGCTTTTGCTTTGTATTTATTAAGCATCACAGGGGAAGGAATGCAGAATCCTTACAGAAATGGTTAACAGAGTTTTCTAGGGAATGAAACTTACTGACTCCACGACCCAGAAGCACCCAGCAAAGCGAACGTAGGAAGACGAGCAGGCTTAGCAACCCAGATCCACACCGCTTCCAACATTTACGGTGGAGATTTGCTTTATAAGGTCACGTTTGACGTGCGCACTGTTTCCAGCAAATGATTGCGATAGCACACGTACGTGCACACAGGTATTGCTCTCTGGGTCAGGGACACGGAAGAGTATGTAGCTTAAGATTAAAGCTATGTATTAGCTTAGGTCACAGAAGCTGATGACATGGCAAATTCAAGGCAAGTTAAGTTGGTTGTTTGCATTGTTCTCTTAAAAGCAGGTCAAACAAACAGGCAGAAAGCACAGCAGGAGAGCATTTTTAAGTCTGAAGTGACCTTAACATATGTATTATTAATTTGCTGTGAGGTAAAGCAGTTTAGTCTCTTAGTATGTAAAAGACACTTTTATAATAACGAATTGCCACCACCCACATACCCTTCATGCTGCAAGCTCCTGGAACCCTCCACATGTTCACTGTCATCATCTCCCTTTGGAGGCTTCTGGAACTTCATAGATAGGAGGGGTTAAAGCACGGGAGGTTGGTGGCTGATTTTACCTTAGGCATCTCTCCCCTGCTTGGAGGTTGAAGAGCAAGGTTCTAGGCACCAGTCTGACCTTGGTCTTCCCAGAGATCAGCCCCTGTCTGGAATCTGCTATAAGCCCCAGTCAGGAACCATCTCATGAACATACAAGAAGACACTCATCACTTGGTGATACCCAGCTGGATGAACTCAGAGTGTAAGTGTGCCTATGCGGCCAACTGGGGCCTGCTCCTGCCTATTGTGCTCAGGGCTAGAATAAAAGGAAAGAAGTTTGTCCAGGGGGGCAGGGTGGGTTCTCATGATCTTGTCTTGAGTTCCGGGGGTGAGGGGGATGGCCTTCTCCAAGATGGTTTTCAGTGTTATAGTGCTTTAGTTGGGGCTAGTAAGGGCTACAGAAGCCTTGGGGAGTGGGTAGGCATTTCTGTGGTGAGTGGACATCGCTGGCTGGGGCTGAGGTGCTGGGAATGCTTCATTTGCATGGAGAGGAATTCCAGGTGCTTACACTTGTCATTTGGCCACCAGGCTACATGACAACTCAATGGTGGTGGTATCGAAAGGCTGCATGCACTAGAGCGTGCAGGCCTCAAACAGGGAGGGAGCGATTCTTACTCCTGCTGGTCTCAAGATGAGATTTTCAGGGTTTGGGCACATCTCGACCCCACTGTAGCTCCATGCCCGTTGCCCCTGTTATGTGGTTCACTTGTCCCATGTAAGTGTGCATTAATAAGTGTGTGTGTGTGTGTGTGTGTGTGTGTGTGTGTGTGTGTTGTGGTATGAAAAGTTTAACACGTTTCTTGGCACAGCTCACTAGACATGTACTTCAGAGAATGAGATACACAGAGATTTGGATCCCAGAAGAATGGAAATTGAGGTATTTTTGTGCAAATCCATCTGAAGCTGCCTTTAAAACTATAGAACACAAGCTAAGGGATGTGATTAAATTGAGGATATGACCCAGGAAACTATACCACCAAAGGGGTGGGCAAGACAAAAGGTCCAGGTTAGCAAGGTCAGGGACACAAGAGAAGAAGCAGGAAGGACCCATGTTCTGGGAGCTCTTTGAGGGAGCACGGTGAGGGAGCACGGTGAGGGAGCACGGTGAGGGAGCACGGTGAGGGAGCACGGTGAGGGAGCACGGTGAGGGAGAATCAGTGTCCCTGGTTGCTGCAGTGAGATCAGAGTGCCTGGAGGCTACTGGGAGCTCTAACAAACAGCCGACCCCTCCCTGGTTTGAACGTGCGCCCTTTCACGATAACAAAATATCCAAGGCAAGCTCCCAGTTCCAGAGTGGTGCTCGCATCAGCACAGTTCTGGGCAAGCTTAATGGTGTATTGTATCACTATGGCAGAAGCACTTCAAGGGTGAAAGGACTGTGTAAGCAGGCAGAAAACTAGATGACTGAGGAGTGGCCAGGCCTGTTGTCATAGACAACGATGGGATCCCCTCTAAAGGCACACCTCAATGACCTAAGGACTTTGGGTAGTCCCTTCCTCTTTAGCGGTTTCTGCACTACCTCTTACCACCACCACACCGGTGACTAGGCTTCCAACTTGTGAACCCTGCGGTGGAACACGTGCAAACAACAGACAAGATATAGCAGCGTCTTTCCTAACGCCCAGTCTAAAGGCCACTGGAGAAGGCGGAGAGACCAGGGCTCCAAGTCCAATTGATTCGCTAACATCCGCACGTGGCTTGCAGACATTTGGATTGCCTGGTCCTAGGCCCACTTCTCTAATTGTGGCCTTCGAAGGCTAGGCAAACTTTTTCGTATTCTGCTCACAGCCAGGTATAAGACACTGGTCTTGTCTGCTTCCATTGTCCCTTTAAATGGCTTAATTTTGTAGAACAAGACTATCTGCTGTAGACAGTTAAGAGAAAGCCAGGGACGACGTGAAATGTACTTTCTTCCAGGATGAAGCAGTGGGTGACTTTCTTTCCTTGTTAACTCCTTGTTAGAAGTCTGTGAGCTAGCTAGTTAAATCCTCGCTGAAGAGCAAAGATGACCGCTTCTGACAAATGCCAGGGCTCACGATTCCTCAGAGAATGATTCAGAATAGAGAGCTCTCTACAGAATAATGTGGAGAGTTAGCGAATGTGTTCCCAAATCCCGTGTAACTAAGTATGAACATTCTGGGTAAGAAGGGTCTAGTACACCAGAGGGCTGAAGGTCAGCAAGCTAACAGTTTTCAGGGATGGGGAGCCCTTTTAGGATAGCTGGATGCGCTTCAAATGCATTAGAGGTAGGCATTGCCCAAAGGAGCATTTGTTTTCTTAATAAGAAATATGTTATTCAGTTATTGGATTTGCTGTTGCTTCTATCTTTAGGGTAGAAGAAAAATCTGAGAAGAATCTTGTGATGAGACTCAGTCCTTCAGGTTTCTAAACCTCTCTTTCATCTAGATGTATTTTTCTACTGTAGCTGAGGTAGAGACACAGGGACTTCATTCATCCATCCATTCATTCATTCATTCATTCAATCAATCAATTACTTAGGACTTGCTGTATATTAAACAAACATGAGAAACCACCCAGGGCTCCACTCGTCCCCCTCCCCACAGCCATTCAGTGGCCTCAGTGACTGGGCTGTTGGCTCAGTGCCTTCTCCAGACCAGACTGAGTGTCTGGTCCAAAAGTGTTAGTCTTCTACTTTGTAGAGGAAAACAGGTGAACTGGAGTCCCCAAGAAAGCAAGTTATGGGGGTGCTGAGGACACCCCAATGGCAGTGCTGGAGTTGGTAACCTGTGACCCGAAGCTCACAGGTTTGGGAACTAAGACTGACCCCAGCATCACTGTGATCTGCCTAGGAAGCACAGCTCTGTCAAAACGTGCTGGGTGCCCTGTTCTCACTCATGAATGCGGAAAGTGCTGCCTGGGCTTTGGCCCTTTGCTCCTTTGTCTGGGCATGTGGGCATCAGCCAGCCATAGCTGTGGACCTCTCCTAAGCAGCCCCTTGACAGAAGCCCAGGCATGGGCTCTGTAGAGTCCGGTAGCCATGGACCCACTTGGCGATGCTGCATACACAGCCTCTCTGAGTCCCAACTGCTGGCTTCTCAGAGTCACCAGAAGTTCCCTGAGCCATGCCCCAGGCCCTCTCCACATGGTTGGCAGGCTGCCTGTGGCTGAGGCTAAGTGGTCTCTTTCCTTTCTAGTCTTGGGCTCAGACGTATGATGTTCTAGACTGTGAAGAGGGACAACCACTCTGCTGCAGCCTTTCCCACATGCCTCGTCTCTTCCTTGCTGAGAGACTGAGGCAGGTCAGCATTAGGAGATCTCTAAGAGCAGAACCTAAAGCTCCCATATCCATACTCCCAGGCTGTTCAGTTTCTCGTGGCCAGACACCTGAGCACTGGGCAGGGACCCTCACCTTCTAGAAATAACATCTGCTCCCCTTCCCCTTCCAGGAACTGTGCAGCTGTTCCTGGAATAAGAGGGCTTTATTCTCTCTGCCTGCCTCCCTCCCTCCCTCCTTCCCTTCTTCTCTCCCTCCCTCCCTCCTTCCTTCCTTCCTTCCTTCCTTCCTTCCTTCCTTCCTTCCTTCCTTCCTTCCTTCCTT
>NC_034603.1:3481237-3494484 GCF_900095145.1 Mus pahari | reverse complement strand
CTTCCTTCCTTCCTTCCTTCCTTCCTTCCTTCCTTCCTTCCCTCCTTCCTTCCTTCCTTTGTTTCTCTAATACTCTTCTTCCATTGTGGAACTTCAAAACTCTTCCCCTTTTTTCTCTGTATGATACAATCTAGATTTTTTCTTGTGCTGACGGACTCCCTCTCTGGTTCTCAGAGGAAGCATCAGATCTACCAGGGTAGAGCACCATTACTTACCTTCGTAGTCTTCCTGTTACCCTGCTGCTCCCTGTTTGGAGGTTCGAAATGCTCAGATAGGTGCCCTTACCCTGTCACCTAGGTCCCTTCCTTCCATGCATCCAAACCCATTGCTGCAGCTGTCACCTCTGTGCAGAGACCCAAACTCCAGCCCATGCATTCTTTCTTTCCCTCCCGCTTCTTCCCTCCTTTCTTCCCTCCCTCCGCCTTTCTTTCGATGGAAACTCAAAGTTAGCATGTTTAGAGACAGACTTACAAGGTGTCTGCTCTCACAGACCCGCAAACCAGCAAACAGCAGGCAGCAGAACAGAGAGCCTGGCTCCCGAGGCTGTGTTTTCTAGTCCCCATGTCTGTAGCCTGTTCCCTTTTCAGATGCCTTGCAGATCCACCACAGCTTGCCCTCGTCGCTCCAACTTCCTCCCCTTCCTCCTCAGGGTGGGTCAGGACCACTGTCTTGCAGTGCCTGGTCCTTCCCTCCTATGGCTGGTTCTGTGCAGATTGTTGGGCTGCCTCAAAGCTTAGCTATGCCACCTACACATGTGGAGAGGCTCATTTCTCAGTCCAGCCTGGATTCTTTTCTCTCCCTGTCCTACAGCCCCGGGTAGGAGTCTAGGTCAGTATTGAACAGAAATGGCATACGCACTGTACCTTCTCTGTCCATTATGAGCTTAAGGAATTATGGGCTAATAGTCACTTGGTGATGGTGTTCATTGTGAAGGGCTAATAGATCTTATTGTAATGGTTTGGATTTATTTCAACCATCTTAACTATTCATTCTGCCCCCCCCCCCTTGATTTTTGTCCTTTCTTCTACTTTTGGGTTGTTTCCAATTTTTCCATTTTCTTCTTCCCTTTTATGACTTTAAAGGTCATACTTTATATTCAAGTCTTAATGCATAGGTAGCCTATGTATTATATCATACACATTTAACTTAATAAAGTTCAAAGTTAATATCTTTTACATTCCTCCTGAATAATGAAGGGACTTTTGGGAAACTCACTTCCCTCTTAAATGCTATGCTATTATTATGAAACATTTTAATTTGACTTTTAGAGAGTATCTCCACAAATAAAATACTATTATCATTTTAAATATTTGTCACTTTTGGATGTTTTTACCAATACGAATTCCCTAATACTATTGTACTGGTAAACATGTACCAGTAATATACCTAAAAAATAACCGAGGAGAGGGGCAGGAGAGAGGGAACACTTGGCTCTCCCAGAGGCCTTGGTTTCCTTTCCCAGCACCCACATGGTGACTCACAACTGGTTGTCACTTCAGTCTCAGGGGATCTGGTGCCCTGATCTGGCCTCCACCAATACAGACATCCACGTGGACAAAACACTCAAACATAAAATAAAAAGAAACACATCCTTTAAAATAATTAAAGGTTTAAATTCTGTGATTTCAGTAACAATTTATGAAAGAAGTCCTCCATGCCTCCTGTGGTCCTTGATGCTTGTTTTCCTATTTCTGAAGGAAATACTTCAGAGTCACTTTCAGCGAGTCCTGTTTGCAAATTGCTCAGTGACTGGTTCCAAGCGAGTCCTGTTTGCAAATTGCTCAGTGACTGGTTCCAAGCGAGTCCTGTTTGCAAATTGCTCAGTGACTGGTTCCATTCAGAGGTATACAAGAAAGGTTTCATAGACATAGACTCGATTGTTTTTCGGTTGCTTGATAACTTTTTGTTAAGGTTAACTTTATCCTGTCATCTGGTAGTGCCTTTTCTTTCTGCCGCCTCTCAGGCTCCCCTCCTGGCCTGCAGTGTTCTGAGGTCTCCCTGGGACACCTTCGGGGAGAAAGTCGCTTGTCCTGCTGGAAGCGAGTCTTCTCAGAGCTGCCCACCCAGAAAAACCCCCTGTTCTTACCTTTAAAATATGTTCTTTTCCCTGTGGCCCATCTCACTGCATGTGAGTATACTGTGCCTCACTGACAGTCTCTAGACCCTGTAAACGCCTACACTCCTTACCTTCCTCCTCCTCCTCCTCCTCCTCCTCCTCCTCCTCCTCCTCCTTTTAAAAGATTTATTTATTTATTGTATGTGAGTACACTGCAGCTGTCTTCAGATACTCCAGAAGAGGGCGTCAGATCTCACTATGGATGGTTGTGAGCCACCATGTGGAGGCTGGGATTTAAACTCAGGACCTTCGGAAGAGCAGTCAGTGCTCTTAACTGCTGAGCTGTCTCTCCAGCCTCACCTTTCTTCTTTTGAGTCTCACTTTTGATAATTGCTTGTGTCTTTTGTTTCTATTTTGTGCTCTTTTGAGACGAGATCTTGCTTGGTGTGCTAGGTAACTTGGCATTCCCAGCATCCTCCTGCTTCAGCCTCCTGGAAGCTGGGACCACAGGTGGACACACTGTGCCTGGCTGACAATGTCTGTGAACACATTTTCTCCTTTGCCCTGTGAGCTTCTCAGAGTGTGTCAACAATGTCTAACTTGAGATATTTTCTCTGAGCAGTTTCAGATCTCCAGGTTTTATATTAAGGTCCTTGGCCGAGTTTTCATTGACTTTGTGCTGGGTGGCATGTGACGATCTGCTTGCATCCTTCCACACGTGGATGCCCAGTTTTCCCAGAACCACTCACCGAAGAGCCCAGCTATATTTCTTGAGGCTAAGTGTTACTTAGCAGTAGATTTGAGTATTTTACATGTGTCTGTGTGTATATACGCATGATTTCAGAGTATGCTGTCTGTGTATTCACAGGACTTCCGAGTGTGCTGTGTGTACATCTGTCTGTGTGCATATGCATGACATCACAGTGCACTGGGTGTGTCTGCGTGTATTTGCATGGCATCAGAGTGTGCTGTGTGTGTTTGTGTTTATCCATGACTTCAGGTATTAAGTTCTAAGAACAATCAGACTTCCTTGTGTCAATCAGACATTGCCAACTAAAGGCATTTCCAACCAGAGCCCTCTACTACATGTTCTCCTGGATACAGCGAGGAACATGGAGAACGTAAACACAGAGCCCAGAAGAAGGACTAGCTTGTGACTGAGAATCCTCAGCAGAGATGTCTTTTCCTTCCCCTTCCTCAGAGCTAAGGACAAGTAACCTCCTCAGTGTTCCCTTCAGTGACGTCCACATCTTCCCATCTTCCTTACAGAGAAGGTGTCTAGACTGGGAAAACAGTCATTAGCCAGGGTCTCTTAGTCAGCTACTCATTCCGGACAAACTACCTGACGCAAACCACTAAGGAGGAGTTACCCCTTTGGCTTCTGGGTTCAAGCATCTTGGCTAATGGCCAGCTAATTGCCTTGCTCTCAGGTTAGTGACAAGGAGGGCCACTCTGGAGCAGGGATGTGTAGCACATCACTCTTCTTACCTCACTGCATGGTGGTTGGGAAGGAATGGGGCAGAGCAGATGCAGGGCCAGGATAAGATAGCTGGCCCCTGGACACGCCCTTAGGGACCTACTTCCTTTCACTTGGCTCCCAAAGGGTTCCACCACCTTCCAATAGTGCCATCCAATGAAGAATCAATAGATGGATTATTCCAGGAGATTAGGCCAGAGCCCTCATGACCCCATCGCCTCTCAGTGATTAGATGCACCAGCTAGGGTCCAAGCCTTCTACAATTAGGCCTTGGGGGAGATACTTTCTATCTGAACTATAACAGCCTCCAATAATTGGGCCCAAGGAAACATCACATTGTACACACTTCCCTGAAGCCATCAACACTGTGTAAAGACACTACTTGGGTTTGGCAGGCTCCTTCATGGCGAGGCTGGGTTTATTATTTTACTTTGCTTTGGGTTGTCCTGTGTGGATCCCTTGCTTTCTCGAAAATTTTGCGAGTCAACTTTGGAAAGAGATGCACTTATTTTTATCTTAGTAAAGTATCCGAGTGTTTTGCCTGTGTATGTGAGTATGCCACGCGCATGACTGGGCCTGTGGAAGCCAGGCAGCAGAGTGTTGGAGTTTCAGGGACTGGAATCACAGATGGTTGTGAGCTGCCATGTTAATGCTAGGAATGGAGCCCAGGTCTTCTGGAAGGGCAGCTAGTCCGCCCTCATGATTTAGTGTGAAATCCATCTTCGGCAGTAGTTTGCATTTACAAGTCTTCCTGGGCTATTTTATTCACTGAGCAGTCAGTGGTAGAGGTCTCCAAACTTCAGTCTGCATTGTAGCCAGAGGGGGTCTTTCCAGGGACCAATTTGGAGCAGGGGTTTCTCTCTCTGAATCCATGGAGTACACAGTCAAAGACCCTGGTTATTAGAGCCTAGTAGATTCTTGAAACTAAAGAAAGTCCAGGACCCTGTACATTTTTTGCTATACATACTTATGAAGTTTAACTTATACATGAGTATAGTAAGAGATTAAGAACAACTGCCAGCAGTAACACAGCAACAGAAACAATATACTGGAATGGGGGTGATGTGAGTGTGCCCCCTTTCCCTTCTCCCTCTCCCAGGCTGTCTCCCCAGAGTTAAGGTGAGGGAAACTGCAGGCAAGTGACTCTTCAGGTGGAGGGGGTGGGGCTGCTGTACCCCAACTCCCAAAGTTCGTTTCTTTGCATTGCTCTGGGGATGAAGAGCTAGGAGTCTGGGAGGTGGCTGCTCTGGCAGTCCTGCAGCCTGATCATCTGGTCCCTGAGCTTATTTCTCTTCTTGCCTGGTCTGCCCTTCAGCCCTTGAATTCACCTCATCCCTCCTGCTGAGGGCCAGTGAACTCGATGTGCCCGCTCCCTCCCATTTCTTCATGGCCTGATTTTTTTTCCCTATTATTTTTCTGCTTTCCTCTGTCATCCTAAGGTCTATGTCCTGGCATCCCAGTCTTTTCTGGCTTGGCCAAATCTTCCTGATGTATGCCGTCCTTGCATCTGCCATTTATCTGTGAAATGCATGTCACACTTGCCGGTTTACTTGTTTGGGTGTTGATTTTTAGTTCGTACCATACGTGAATTGTGCAGTGACTGTGGAAAATAACTGGTGTATAGTATCTTTGCAGAGTGGTTATGCAGAACCACTCTGTATAGTGGTGTATAGTGACTGCACAGTGACTGTGCACAGTGACTGGGCATAGTGACTGGGCATAGTGACTGGGCATAGTGACTGGGCATAGTGACTGGGCATAATGTCTGCATAGTGACTGTGTATAGTGACTGTGTTGCATCATGACTGCTGAGTGGTGCATCATGACTAGGTCATGGTTATGCACAGTGCCTGTATAGTGATGGGTACAGTGACTGCTGCATTGTGATGTGCCACCTATCTTTGTCAGTGACTGATTACTTCCTGAAAGCAAGCCTGCTTGAAAACAGTGACAGCTGCCCTCCTCTGCAGACCTGGGTTGCAATCGTGTTTCGGCTTGTCTCTCCCTGCCCTTCCCTACGGTTTTCTCCGAGAGAACTCGATTGCAGTCCTCATTTGCTTTCAGGCCAGGTATGTGCTGCTGAGTCAGCAAGATCTGATGCTAAAAAAAAACAACCAACCTGCTGCTCTGGACTGCAAAGCTTACCTGCTTAGGTCAGGTGTCTCTTCTCTATCAATAGTTCCCACTTTGATTGGTTTTTATATGAAGTCTGTTGCCCTCCCCCTTTACAGTAAGTATTAGAACTTGGTGTCTCCTAAACTGTAAAAGGCCACAGACACGTTGAAGGCTTTCCCCTGGCTTACACGCTGCAGCCTTTATCTGCTGTGTGCGTCCAGGCTCAGCTTTCCTGAGCCTGTGCTTTCGCCCTCCCCAGCTTCCTTAGGCTTCTGCTGGACAGGAAGAATGCCTGATCCGTTGCTAATCCATAGGTGATATCAAGGCCTGGAAATATAGATGAGCAGCCTTTTAGTATACGGGTGTTTCTCGGGAGTTTTATGACTGCTGTTAGAGCTGACAGCTTCGAAGGCTCTAGCTTAGCATTTATTCTTCCTCAACACTCAGCAATGACACAGTGCATGACTGTTCCATGCACATTAGCCCATAAGACTCTGTCCCTCTTTTAAGCGCCTGAATTGATAACACAAGTTTCCATTTCAAATAAGTTAAAATGCCTGTCTGCGGTAACAGCTTGGTCAGCATTAGCAAGCAAACACTGACAGTTGCTTATTGAGCTGGTCATTGTGCTAGGTCCCAGGATGCAAGCGTGAATCATCTCACTCACAATTTCATGGACACTTTTAGTTTAGTGGGGAACAGGCATTGAGCAGACAATCTTGTGGGTGCACGTCAATCAAGGGGAGGTGTGTGGTAGGTGTCCTAATAAGATAAGTCTTGCCGGGAGGTGGGGGGGTGGGGGCTCCTGAAAACGTGGCACCCAGGCTGTGGCCTGAGTGCTGAGTTTGTGCTGTGGGGTGAAGTGGGGGAAGAGAGGAGAGGTGATAAAACCAGAGGAGTTCCCTGAGGTTTGGGGCTTCAGCTGTAGATTAGCAGTGAAGCATATAAGCTTTCATGAATGTGCACAAGGTTCTGTATTCATTCTCTAGCAATAGCAGTGAGCAGGGAGAGGGAGGGAGGGAGAGAGGGAGGGAGGGAGGGAGGGAGAGAATACAAATCCCAGAGGTTTAATTCAACAGTGTATTTGGAGATGGAGGAACTAGGGATCAAAGTTGAGTGACCTACTGAAGGTCACAGCTTTTACTAGTGCCGGTGTTAGTCTCTAGCTCAGTCCTGGAGACTCAGGCCATCATACCTTCAGCTAAATTTCCCTCTGTGGCTACTTCCTGGCCTGCAGTCTTGCTGTTACTGACGTGAAGCTTGTACAATGGAAACTGTAGTGTGTTTGAACTTGATTTTCCTTGGATGTCCTCAAGTTTTACTGAGCAGGTATTTTTTTATGATCCAAGGTATTAGTAAGGAAAATGTTAAAGAATTGTTTTTAACTACACACACCAAATGCCAGGGTTCACAGTGGAACAGTGCCGTAAGTCTGAGGTTAATTATCCCTCCCAGGAAGCTGGGACTCAAAGCGCAAGGTGTGCATGCTCTAGGCATGACCACAGCTTAGAGCAATAATAGCTTGACATTTCTTGGGTAATTGTCTGTCTAGCCGAAGTCAATGCCAGAAACCAGGAGGCAGGAGGAAAAAAAGAAATCAGATTCTCTATCCTGTGGGCATCCAGGTAATCTGCTGTTAGTTGTGTGACTTTGTGTTAGATCCTAGCACCAGCTGTGGTTCCCTAGTGAAGTAAGAAAGCCAGGAAGGACTTTATAGAAAAAGAAGCTGCAGAAAGGGGAGGTGGGGCAAAATACATTCACACACTCCCAAGAAAGAGTAACTTTCCCTGTGAAAACCTGTGATATTCTCTTGGTTTAATCAGTACGTTATGCATGTGCATAACTGGGACAGTTGTCACTTATAATCCTTGTTCTAGGAGGTGACTAAATTACCAACTTAATACATTTGTCCTGGCTGGTTTTTATGTCAACTTGACCCAAGTAGAATCATGTGAGAATAGGAACTCTCAATTGAGAAATTGCCTCCATAAGCTTCAGCTGTAAGCAAGCCTGTGCAGAGGGCTAGGTTCTAGTTAGTGATTGGTACGGGAGGGCCCTGCCCATTGCAACCCATGGTCCCGGGTTCTATAAGAAAGTTAGCTGAGAAAGCCATAAGGAGCAAGCCAGTTGGCAGCACCCCTCCATGGCATCTGCATCAACCCCCACCTCCAGGTTCCTGCCCAGTTTGAGTTCCTACCCCGTGTCTTCAATGATGAGCTGTGATATGGAAATATCGGTGAAATACCCTTATGTAGCAGAAGATGGCCTAATTGGCCATCATTGGGAAGAGAGGCCCCTTGGTCTTGCAAACTTTATATGACCCAGGACAGGGGAAGGCCTGGGCCAAGTAGTGGGAGTGGGTGGGTAGGGGAGCAGGGGCAGGGGGGTGCGGTATAGGGAATTTTCGGGATAGCATTTGAAGTGTAAAGAAAATTAAAAAAAAAAAAGAAAGAAAGAAAGAAAGAAAGAAATACCCTTCTCTCCTCCGAAGTTTAGACGTGGCATTTCATCTCAGCAACTGAAACCCTAAGCCAATGTTGGTTTCTAGTTTCATTAGTTGTTCATCTGTGAATAATCACTTTAAAACTTACTCTTTGTTATCATTTAAGACATTGTAGCAACCTAGTATGTTATTAAAAAGAAATAATTATTGGATAAGATGGTAAGCCATGCAGGAAATAACTAGTTTCTTTTAGGCATCCACATTTTTACACCAACTGGACCACAGAGCATAAGCTAAGACACGAATGGAGATTAGCATCTTTTTTAAGTCACTGATGCAATCTAGAGTTTTCTCCAAATGTCTAGAAGCATGAAAGAGTGTATAGATGTGTTTCTATCCTTAGAAACATTGTTTGGGAACGTTCAATTTCTAATTATATCAGAGTAAAAACGCCTAGAATACCATTTTTCACGCTAATGGAGAAATTTACTTAAGAGCAGAATTATGTGACTCAGTGGTTCCTGCCAAATGATATAAAGCCTGTGGCTTCTCTCTGTAGGATGAAGGATGGCATGGGACACACGTCATCATCTGCTCATGACTTATGGTTCCTTCCAAGGCTTTGCTCGAATCTTATTACCTCCTTAACTATTAATTTATCACACAGGGTTGCCATAATTTAGAAGTAAAGTGAACGCTATGGATGGACTATTTTTCTTTCATTTTCCCTCCATATTGTTAACGTCTATTTTTATATTATTATTCAGCCTGTTTACTCTTCACCTGACGTGGTTTTTCTTCAGTGATTACATTAATTTTTATGCTTTCAATCTAGACATCCCTTCAAAGCAGATTCTCTAGATGTGGAGTCAGCCTTCTTTCCTCCCATCCACAAATCATTCTCCCCTGGGGTGATTTATAGAAGGGCTCTTTAGTGATGCTTCTTTGCAGTTTGCCCTAAGGGGTGATCCTTCTTTAACTGTCACCCTCTGGAGAAGCAAGGACTCAAGCACAAGTAATTTTGTCTTTGACAAAAGGACTGGCACCAGGAGTCTGTCTGAGCCCTGCCTGTTGGCTGCTGTTGGTGTTCAGTGAAATAGTGCCGTGTGGCAGTCTCTGGGTGAGACGAATACCGTTGTCGGCTATAGCATCTTCACCCACCCCTCATAGAGTTCTGCTGTCTTCATTCTCTTCTGGCAGAATGACTGTTTACTCTTCAAGCATGTCACTCCTCAAATGAGATCTTCTCTGGCTACCATTAAGCAAAATATCAGACTTCCAGCTTGTTGTACTAAAATTCCATGTCTCAACCAGCAAGATCTTACTTCAGGCCTATGCGTCTTGATGATTGGGAAAGGGTGGGGCAGTGACAGTGACCTTTCCTGGAGGAGGCTGTTAAGGCATGGGACCATCGCTTTCTCGAGGGTCCCATTTCTTGCCAGGCCACACTGATGTTAAACAACCCTGCAGAGTGCATTGCCCTTCATTCTATTGGAAGAACTGATAAGTGCGAGGAAGGATAATTTCCACATAGACTCAGACAACTTGTTTGGCTGTAATTATTCTTAACTTAGGTGGAGAGATACAGACAGAGATGGAGAAGGGGGGGAAGGGAGAGAGTAAGACAAAATACACTCGAGCCCTTGACTCTGGCTTCCTAGAGCCATCACTCTTTAGAAACTAGGAGCTGCTCACTGTACAGGCTGTTGCAACAAAACAAGTGTTGGAGCTCAGATGTAGGAGCACAGTGAGGTTACCTTGGATTTGAAGCTTCACAAGAAAAGAGCTAGGGCCAGTTATCCAGCTTCCTCCCTCATTGCTGGGGTCAATGCTGCTCTGCCATCTGCTCCACCATGTGCCCACCTGCTCCAGCTCCTATGATGTCCATTGCTGGGCTCTCTTTCTCCGTGGTTACATCATCTAGTGCAGACAGGGGTGAGATGTGGCGTCTGATGCACTCATCAGCCTCATTTGTTACTGAATGAAACCTAGCTGAGTCTCTATCTACATCAGGGGTTCTCAACCTTCCTAATGCTGGACCCTTTAATACAGTTCCTCATGTTGGTGTTGATGCCCAACCATAAAATTATTTCATTGATACTTCGTGCCAGTAACCTTGCTACTGTTATGAACCATAATGTAAATATCTGATATGCAAGATATCTGATATATGACCACCGTGAAAAGATCACTCATTCTCCAAAGCGGTTGAGACCCACAGGTTGAGAACTACTGCTGTACATCCTTATTACTTAATGGTGATAGCAAATCTATCATAGGGTTGCTATGGTGATCAAAACCACAAAGCACCTAAGAAATGCCTAATAAGGAGCAGCTTCTGGTAGTTGTTCTTTGTAATAAAGGAGATACGAATGCAGGGTGTGTAGCCAAAGAGAACTCTTCAGGCCGTGCTGGAGAGCATGCTGCTCTTGAAGTGAGAAAGAACACGGCTTAGTTCTGTCTTACTGACACGTGATCTGCAGAGCCACAATCAAGGGGCAAGATTTGTATACTCTGCGACCTATCCTTGGTCGCTACCTTGCTCTTCATGGTCCAGGTCTGTTGCTAGAGATAAGAATCTTATAATACAAAAGTATCATTGTATCTGTCCTGGAGATTCTATAGTAGTGGAGAAAGCACACAATCATGAAAAGCAAGATGTTATGGTGCTGGAAATGAATGGTGTACTGAGTGTGTATCAGTCAACATGGGGAACTCACTGTAAGGAGGCAGCTCTCTTCAGCGTTCCCTGAGTGCCTGGTGTCCTCTCTCTCGGGGCACAGAAGTATCCTGACCTTGTGTACAAGATAACAAAACAGTAAAGTGATCTCACTGTTTGATTAACTTACCTGGCTCTATAAAAGATCATGAAATCATTTAAAATAGATTTTTTTTCCAGTTAAAAAGCTTTCAATTAATTTAATCTTTCCCCCCGGACTTCTGTGAAATGTGAGGTGTGTGACTTGCCAAGAAAAAACTTAAAGCAAGAATGTGATAGGGTGCTTAATAGGAAGGGTGATGGACAGAGGGCTAAACTTGGGGTGCATTTCTGGTACTGCCAAGGAAAGGAGGTGGGACAGACAGGCGGTGGTGGGTGGTAGCATAGGAGTGGACATGAAGACAGAGGGAGAGGAGCTACCAAGGAGGTGACAGCATCATCCAGAGCTCAGGCTCCCTCACATCTCCTCTGTGTGATATAGATACTGACAGGTCTTGTCAAATGAGCCAGTCTATATGAGAGACACAGCCCAGTGCCTGATTGGATTATTGTCTGCTTCTTCACAGCATATGGTGGTCCGTTATGGGCGTGTGGGCTCTCTGAGTTAGTTTTTCCTCATTGGTTTCCAGTTCTCGGCTCGGCCTGTGGTACGTGCTGCCCGGCCTGTGGTACGTGCTCAGCGAGGGGCAGGGCGTGTGGGCTCTCTGAGTTAGTTTTTCCTCATTGGTCCCCAGTGCCTGGCCTGTGGTACTGCTCAGCGAGGGGCAATGTGCTCAGTGAGAGACAATGTGCTCAGCGAGGGGCAGGCTTCATAGAGATGCTCCGTACTCCAATGAGTTTTTCCTCATTGGTCTCCAGTGCCTGGCCCGTAGTACGTGGTATGTGGTACGTGGTACGTGATACGTGGTACGTGGTACATGCTCAGCGAGGGGCAGGCTTCACAGAAATGCTGACCTCTTTCTCTGTAAGACTCAGGAAGCTGCAAAAGATGGATCCGGAAGAGAAACTGGAGTGCGTGTGAGATGATAACTAATATCTGCCAATTGTACACTATGCTGCAGCCTGCCGATGGTTTCATATGCATGGTGTGGCGCAGAGAGTCCATCATCCAAACTTCTGAAATCTCAAATACTCAAAAATCCAAATTTTTCTTAGGGCTAACCTGGTACTGAATGTGGAAAATTCCATACCCAAACTTTGTTTTCTGCACAGAATTATTTGAAGTGGTGTGTAAAATTACCTTCACACTTTGTGTATAAGGTCTAGATGGGTTGTAAATGACTTTCCTGTCTAGTCCAAGCTATCTCATTATTCACGTGCTGTAATTCCAGAAAGAATTCTACATCTGAAGCACCTTCTTTATCCATGTCCCACTTTAGGCCATGGGATCCTCCATTTACGTTTGATGTTTAGACAAACCCTATGGAACAGTGTAATTTCACTAGTTAAGAAAACAGATCCCGAGTCACCCCCTCATAAGTGTCAGACTGAGCAGAACTTGGAACCTAGAAAGCCTTCTCTAAAACTTCATATTCCCTCAGAGAGTCGGGAAGCTGTTGGGGAATTGCGTGTAAGGATGTTTTAGTCAGAGCATTTATAAATGATTGAGATACAGAAAGAAATGTGCCCTTTCCCTTTGTCTTTTCGCGGCCGAAGGCTGCATTGTTTAGGTGCCTTTGCTGGACTGATGCTCAGGACTTGAGGTGTTGAGTATATGCTGAGGCTTTACGTCCCCACAGAAGAGGTGGGACAGGCTCTGTGTGTGCCATATGGGGCCCTGTTGCATTTAATGAGTGCTCAGCTGTGCAGTGTCTCCCAGCGTGCTGCACTGGTTACACAAGCCCGGGAGCTGCAGTGCTGGCTCTGGCTGGAGCGCACACCCAGCAGCCCAGCCTCCCAAGCTGTTCCAGTTCTCCTTGTGGTCAGGGCCCCGGAGGCCCTTCAATAAATTGTTCCCTGGCAGAGTCAGCTAGTTCCAGATGCATCTTTCTAAGTGTTCTAGGCCAGGAAAAAGAAACATTTTCCTTCATGAAGCGATGACAGAGCGAGGACTAGAAATGATGTAGAGCCCCTCTGCCGTGCCCTTGGTGTGAAGGCCGTGGTTACAGCATCTCAGCTTTCCTACCCTTCAGGCTTCGCAGGGAACACCCCATGCCTCACTCTCATCTGGCTGACACTTCCATATAGTCTAAAGCTCCTACATCTTTTTCCATAGTCCCTAACTACTTGAAATATTCTATTTACTTATTTACGCTCAAATCAGAGAACTTGCCAACAAGAGCACATCTGTTGAGCAACAAGCTGATGTTTAGTTAAGCACTTATTAAGTGCAGCTAAACTATTAAGCACCCAACTCTCTCTCTCTCTCTCTCTCTCTCTCTCTCTCTCTCCCCCTCTCGCTCTCTCTCTCCTCTCTCTCCTCTCTCTCTCTCTCTCT
>NC_034603.1:3479030-3481205 GCF_900095145.1 Mus pahari | reverse complement strand
CTCTCCTCTCTCTCTCCCCCGTCTCTCTCTCTCCTCTCTCTCTCCTCTCTCTCTCTCTCTCTATCTCTCTCTCTATCTCTTCTCTCTCTCTCTCTCTCTCTCTCTCTCTCTCTCTCTCTCTCTCATTTTTAAAATACTCTTAAGTAATTATTGTGGGACTCAGTGGTTAAGAACTCCGGCTGCTTTTTCAGAATACCCACATTTCCAGCACCTACATGATGGCTCACAACAGTCTGTAACTCTGGTTCCAGGAGACCTGATGCTCTCTTCTGGCCTCCACATACAACAGGAACACAAGAGGTACATACATGCAGGCAAAAACACTCATATACATTTAATAAAAATAAATAAATAAATAAATGGATAAATAGATTTGGAAAAACCTTCGCATGAACATTATATCTTCCATTTTATCAATAAAGGGACTAAGAGTCCAGAAAAGTAGTGTTTTGTTTTGTTTTGTTTTGTTTATTGAGACAGGGTTTCTCTGTGTAGTCCTGGCTGTCCTGGAACTCTCTTTGTAGACCAGGCTGGCCTCGAACTCGGAAATCCTCCTGCCTCTACCTCCCAAGTGCTGGGATTGAAGGCATGCGCCACCACTGCCTGGCAAAAAGTAGATTTTTGTTTTTGCCAGTATATGAAAGAATACGACTCTACCACAAAGCCATTTCCAGGAAGTAGATTCCTATTTCCTTTCTTCTTGTCTGTAACAAGGTCATCCATCCTAGATGTTGCCTACATAGATATATATCACTCTACATCCCTGGTGAAAGCCAGGCAGGTACAGCATCTGTTTCTATCCCTGGTTTGAGTGTGGTACATAGATTTGATATGTGTAAAAGGAGCAGCTGAGAGTCCCACTGTGGCAAGGGCCCCAACTCTTTGCATCCTAGGATTAGATCTTCTGCCTTACTGTTTATGTCTATACTCCCAGAGCATAGGAAGAGAAAGCTGAGCACTGGTTCAAGGCACGAGTGCATCCTGCAAACCCGAGTGAATCACGTCTCTTGCTGGTGAAAACCCAAATCAGTGTTCTGCAAAGGCAGTGTTCAGGTGGAAGTCCTTGGTTTGCGCTCAAAGTCTCTTGTCCTTGCCACCTCAGTGAAGGTGGCTCTGAGTCACTTTTCTGCTCTGGCCCTTACCTCTTCATCTGTCCAGCTAAGACACGAACTAACAGCTTACTAGGCTTCCCAAGAGCTCTTGGCCTTGAACCAAATCCCAGAGAACTGCAAGAAAAAGCTGCATTCATTGAAATTCTGCTTACAGAGAAGCTGAGACAAAAGCAACTAGGGCTGGCCTATGCAAAAAGGACGTTTACCATAGGGGTAGTTGTACAACTTAGGAACCTCAAACAGACTTCATGAGATGTGTGCAACTGGGAACACAGATGGGCTCCAGGATTTCTTCAGGGGAGTTCATGAACATTTCCTCTATGGTATTTAAGATGACTCAGCAAAACCCTTTTAAGAGCAGATTTATTTATATGTTAGTGCATGGCTATTTTGCCTGCATGTATGTTAGTTTACCACGTGCATGCAGTGTCCCTAGGGACCAGAAGGCATTTATCCCCTGGAACTGAAGTTACAGATTTTTCTTAAACTGAAGATGCTGGGAACTGAACCCAGGACCTCTGCAGCAAGTGCTCTTAGCCACCAAGTCACCTCTCTAGCCCCAACAAAACCTATTATAATTTTTCCCTTAATAAAAATGGCAAAACCCTCAGGCAGGGGAAGGGAATTCTTTGTGACCACTCAGTTATGAGGGTTGGTGGTGAGATGGTGGACAGGTCGTTCTGCAGAAAACTGTGGCTAGAAACCATCTTAGTGAGTGGAGCAGGCGGGTTCATGAAGATGACCTACTCAAAACCACTTCCATCACATACAGATACAGGGGAGGATGCCCAAGAGAGAAGACATCTGTGCAGACATGCTGCACAGCCAAGACAGTGGGTTAAATGAGGCTGAGAGGGAGAGTGAACAAAGTCAGTACTACAGACCATAAAGAGCCAGGGTGACATAGTTTACTGATGATGTCCAGGCATCTATGGGCAATGGGAAGAATAAGAGATGAGCCAGCAGGAAAGGAAGGAAGGAAGGAAGGAAGGAAGGAAGGAAGGAAGGAAGGAAGGAAGGAAGGAAGGGAAACAGAGAGACAAGGACACAGAGAGAGCCATGG
>NC_034603.1:3476734-3478530 GCF_900095145.1 Mus pahari | reverse complement strand
GCCTCTATCTGCATATGGACACACACACACACACACACACACAGAGAGAGAGAGAGAGAGAGAGAGAGAGAGAGAGAGAGAGAGAGAGAGAGAGAGAGAGAGAGAGAGACACACACAGAGATAAACACGCACAGAAATTGAAAGAGAGTCTAGCTAAAGAAGGCAAGCTGGGAGACAAAAAGGTACACAGACAGACAGACAGACACACACACACACACACACACACACACATACAGAGGAAGAGAGAGAGAGATTGAGAGGGAGAGTTTAGCTGAAGAAGGCCAGCTGAGACACAGAAAGGTAGGAAGCAGCAGGTGAGGGCAGGTAGAGATTTCACAGGGCTGGTAGTGAAGTGGCTCTGATTGGTTAGCCTGTTAGGCAAAGGGAGCAAACAAACCCTTGAAGTGTGTCAGAGCTTTATCTCAGGAAAGCACCTTTAGCAGAACAGGCTCAGGCTGGTTCCTGACGTGTGGGCTGTGACAGGAGGGGTGCTCTTCATCTGGGCTGAGGACAAGAGTGTTCTTGTGTGCACATCACACTGGATGCCACAGATTAGGCTGTGGATATTTCATGCTTGTTGATAAAAGCTTGTTTGGAGAAGCCATGGGCTGAGCGAGGCTCCTGGGCTGGGGGAAGGGGCTCAGATTCAGTGAGGACGTTAGCTTCCAGGCAGTAGCCCATGTCTGGCTTAGGAAAGGACCTGAGTCTTTAGAAGCACAAACACTACCTTGTTCACAACAGCTGATCTCCTTGGTCAAAGGAAGGGGGTTCTGTTTTGTAAATCACACATTTCTGTTATGTTAACACTAGGTTTTACATTGATAACATCAGGTCTTTATAATCAAAGGAAGACAATTTTGAAGTACATAATAAGGGGGCAGAATTGAGGGGACAGGTGAGCTTTTGGCCCTGACCCTACTGGCTGTAGGAATTCAAGTGATCAGCAGGTGGTGGCTGAGTGGAAGGGACAGTGTACTTGAAAATATTTCTCCCTGGGGTTTCCAGGAGACTTTGACTATCCAAGGTCCACAGCTCAGAAAACATTCCTTTCTTTGTGGTTCTTCAAGGTAAAAGAAGGAAGGTGGAAGAGGGGCAGGTTTATAATGTTCTGTGAGTCCGAAGGTGTCTTCAGTGCACAGCACCAAGATTCCTCTCAGATGGTTAAATACCTGCTCCTCCCTCTCCTGAGCAAGCCTTTACCTCCCACCCATTTTCATTTACATTGAAAGGGAGGTTTTGGTTAGCCTGCCCTTTTTAGATGTCCTGCTAGCTGGCTTGAGAAATGACCCAGATGTCTTCTCACAGGCTTTACGAAGGCAAAGAGCAGATGGAGTTTGAAGAATCCATGAGACGGCTCTTCGAATCTATCAACAACCTGATGAAAAGTCAGTACAAGACCACCATCCTATTGCAGGTTGGTTCATGCTACAAGATTCCTCTGTGTGTGGCCCTGGCCACCCAATCCCGACAGCATGCTCTGTCCACTGAACTGTTCACTTTTGTCAGATGTCAGTTAAAAGCCTGAGCTGGCAGCCTGCTTTTAGAGTCATGAGGACCAAGGGCTCCACTGGTGGGAGGGAACATTTGTCTCACTTGGATGTCGCAGTAGCTCCCTTTGGAATAACTCTGAAGCCTGTCTTATCTAGATGGAAAGAAGCTAAACATGGCTAATGGTAATGCTGAGACAGAGAGGTGATGGTGATGCTGAGACAGAGAGAGAGGAGATGGTGATGCTGAGACAGAGAGGTGATGGCGATGCTGAGACAGAGAGGTGATGGTGATGCTGAGACAGAGAG
>NC_034603.1:3460316-3476723 GCF_900095145.1 Mus pahari | reverse complement strand
GAGACAGAGAGGTGATGGTGATGCTGAGACAGAGAGAGAGGAGATGGTGATGCTGAGACAGAGAGGTGATGGTGATGCTGAGACAGAGAGGAGATGGTGATGCTGAGACAGAGAGGTGATGGTGATGCTGAGACAGAGAGGAGATGGTGATGCTGAGACAGAGAGGTGATGGTAATGCTGAGACAGAGAGGTGATGGTCTTCTCCACCAAGGCTCTGATACTCTGCTTTTAGTTCTCAACACCATCAATTCAAGTATCAACTGGGGATTTAAGAGTCTCCTCACTGGTTAAAACAGAGGATGTATCCTACCTGTGGTTCCAAACCTGCAGACATCTTAAAGGCTTTCCCAGTATTGTGGGGGGAGACCAGCAACCTGTGAGTGAGAGAGTTTCATAGCATTAGCTCCCAAGTACTGGCTGGGGTGGAGGTCATCTTGATGCTTTCTCAATAGACAAAACCCAAACATGTTTTTCTGGGTCTATGATTTCTTTTCAAAAATTTATTTTTTATTCATTTTATTTATTATATTTATTTTTAATCAATGATTTAATGCAGATTACTTCTTTAAAAAAAAACCATACACACATTATAGTTTTAGTTGCTATTTTGAATAGCCACACTGCCTGCCCTTACACCCAGGATTGACAAACCTCTGGTTAGAATTAATGAGAAAGAGAGGTTCAGGGAGAAAGGAGGTGGAGAGGCAGAGGGAATGGCATCTGAGCAGGGGGTGTTTACTGTTCATGCCTTGGGTAACAATGATGCACATTAGAGCTTTAGTAAATTCAGATGCCTGGTTACCATTAGTGGGTTTTGGTACAGAGTGGCTAGGATGATGGGGTAAGGTGGGGTGGCATGGGGATAGAAAACTTCCCCCAAGATCTTAACACAAAGCAGAGTTTGGTAATCAGTGCATTGGTTTCTTTTGGTTTAGTGGATATTGAGAACCTGTGGGTATTAGAGAGGTCTCTGAGTTGTGTATCCTTATATCCATAGCACCTAGGGGAGCCCCGGTATTAGCCCCTAGGGAAAAGCTGGGAATGAATGAATGAATGAATGCACAACATTGATGTAGAAGCTGAAGTGAAGCCAACTGATGTGCCTTTCCCGAATCTTCATTGCTGGAAGCTTCAAGTGGGAAAATTGGGATTCAAATTCTCCTGCCCAGCTCTGATAAAAAGGCTCCAACAGTTGCATTCCACTGTGTTTGACACCATCCATTCATCCATGGATATGGATGTCCTTGGGATTAGTTAGGACCACCAACTTCACAGTTTTAAAATCCCTTTCCATTTTGACAGTTTTAAAACATGTCTTTCCATTATTCCCTTTGCTGCTTAAAAGAAAAGAATAGTTTCTATATTCCTAGAAACCTCACTAAGATGAAATGGGTAACTAGGAAAGGGCAGCCTGAAATGCGGCAGGGTTTGAACTGTCTCCCACCCTGGCCTGTATCATGGTAGAATATGCACAGCGATAGGAGCAAAAAAGGGGGCAGGATACAAAAGAAGGGGCAGGATAACCAATGAGAGCTAAGGGTAGCCAGTTACCATGAGCATCTCCAGGGAAGATGCTGGGGGAAAAAAATCAGAGATGATGAGCAAACAGAATCGCCATTTGGGGAATGGTACAATGGAGCAGAAGTGGCCCAAAGAGGTAAAGGAGGGAGAGAGAGAGAGAGAGAGAGAGAGAGAGAGAGAGAGAGAGAGAGAGAGCATCCTAGAGATATTTTGTAGAGTTTTTACACCTGATTCCTTGTGATGAACTATAGCTATCTTGTGAGAGAAGAAAAAAAAGGTGAGAGGAGGGGGTAGGAAGGTAGGGAGAGAAGGGAGAGGAAAGAAATGATTCTCATAGTCAAGGGGCAGAGAGGGCTGCGTGAATACCTCCCCAGCGGGAGCCTGGGTTCAGAATGTTCTCTAAGAACTGTACGACCTTATTATGTCAAACATGCAGCATGTCTGCCCCTCTGTTTCTTCATATATCAAACTTTACTGTGTGATGAGGTTGCAACAATGTCTGCAAAAGAATAGATTATAAAGTGCTGCACAACTGCAGGAAGCTAATGTGATTGTTATGGTTTGTGCATAAGTCACTTTAGTCGAGTTCTTATTGTCTGCGAAGACTTAGAAAAGCCCACTTTCCCAAATCACACTGTTTCTTCTCAAGACTTCTACCCCTGAGCCATGCAAAGGGGCTTTATTTCATTTTAGAATTTGCTCCAAGGGCCAAATTTAGCTTTGGGGATTTGCATAATGTCAAAGGTAACTCCCGCCTATTATATGGTTTCTGAAAAGTTATCAGGAGGGATTTAGAGTCATCTCCAATATTAAGAGCAGTACCTTGGAAGAGAATGTAAGTCCATTTTACGGTGTGAGGAATGGGCTAAACATAGGAGGGAGGTCAAGTTCATGCTGGCAAACCCTACCCAAGGAATCATCTATCTATAGCCTATGACCTTCAAAGTGGGAGGGAGAGCTGTGGCTCACACTGAGAAGCCTCAGTCCTCTGCGCATGGGCATATAACTCTCATCATTTAGTGTATAACCTCATTCTCTAGGCCTTGTTTTTTTTCCTTTTGTTAAAAAAAAAATGTCAAGTTGTAAGGATACTTTGTAGGGTTAGAAGAAGAAGTCTGTGGAAAATGTGAAACATGGGCCTATTATGTCATTTAGCTTAAGTAACTGTTAGTCATTGTGCTGGATAGTTTTGGTCAACTTGACATAGAGTTATCTAGGAAGAGAATCTCAATTGAGGAATGGCTTCTATCCTGTTGGCCCCGTAGGAAAGTCTGTGTAAGAGAAAACTCACAGTTGACATTCCTGGTTCAAACTGAGCACTTCCAGCTGCGCAGACACTCAAAGCAGGAGCCCTCAGTCACGACCACTTTATAAGTGACATGGGTCTGGTTCAAATCTTGCCTTTGTCCATTATGACTTATGGACCTAAGCAAGTTATTCTCTGTTCCTAAGGCTCATCTGGCTCTGTGTTATATTTTCAGTGGTTTTCTTTATTCTTTGTTGACATGGCAACAACTCACTCAAAACCATGAAGTTAATTTAAGGCCAGTTGTTCAGAGCAGAGAAAAACAATGCAAAAACCTTCCATAGATTGAGTGCCTAATCTATAGAATAGAGCTGGGCCCTCCACATACAGTGTTCTAAATCTAACCAGAGATCTGCAGGGATCCACAGTTCCCAGTGTTCATAGAAGCTGATAAATTAATAATCTCATTCCAAATTAGACTTGTCCAAAGAGGAGGAGCTAGAATTTGAAGTCATAAAGGCTCCTGAGTCCAAAGTCAATGTTTTCTCTACCACAGGAATGATTTGGGCCAAACGCTTCCAAGTATTTTCAGTAACAGGCCACATGTTGAAGAGTGTCTGTGTGCACAAGCTGTGTCTCAAGGGTTGATGAAAGTGAGGGGAGTTGACAGACTCAGCAGTACACACTCATGATCTAGATGTAGCTGCACTGTGAGTTAAGGGACTCTGGTCACACATTGCCACCTTTTCAAAAATTCATGATATTGCATAGTGCCCATTTTGATGGTCTCGGTAGAACTAAATGAATAGATGCATTAAATGCCTTGCTGTCTTGCATGCTCTCTGATACTCAAGCTGACAGCTTTTGGAGTGTCCAGGAGGGCAGGGATGTTCTGGCAACAGTCAACATTCAAACACCTTTTGGTGGGATGAATGAAAGTGTTTGGCTTCTGTCTTGTTCCTATTGTGTTTGGGTTTGTTTCTTTTTGTGTTTTATCATTGATTACATGTCATGCTCTTGAGTAGAAACCTTACAGATATTGTTAGCTCCTTTGATCTTGGTAGCAAAACCTTGTGATGCAAACACTCTATCGCAGCTTTTAAGATGAGCAAAAGAAGATTCACAGGGGTTGAGTAACTTAACCACAGCTATGAAAAACTGCTGTTGGATTTGGATAAACACTACAGAAGAGCTGAGTGCCATCAATACTACTACCACCAACAGTAGTGTAGAATAGCTCCACTGAAGATCCAAATGTTTATGGCAAAAGGCAGAGGAAAGTTGCACAAGAGAAAGATGGGCAGATGTCCACATGAGAGCAAGATGCTTTAGAACAATTTTGCTTTCCCTTTCAAACTGGTGTAAAAGGTCCAAATGTCCAAAGTAACAGGAAAATAAATAAATAGTTCATTCTTGAGAAGTGGCTCACAGATTACAACATGAATTCAGGGCAGAGAAATGATACCCTGTACTAACAGCAAAGGGGGGAGGGGCAGGATTTGGGGATGGCTCAGTGGTTAAGAGCACTTGCTAGTCTTCAAGAGGACCCAGGTTCCATTCCCAGCACCCACATGGCAGCGCACAACCGTCTATAACTCTAGTTCCAGGGGATTAGACACCCTCACACAGACAGATATACATGCAGATGGAACACAAATGCATACAAAGTAAGAATAAATACATTTTAAAAATGGGAATACTCTTCCAGATCATCAGGAGATTAGTGATGGTTTAATGTTGTCTTGTTTCTCAACCACATATTCCATACTTGGGGTAATGTTTGGGAATGACAGATTCCATGGCAGGCAGTTATGAAAAATTGTCTCAACCAAAAAGCTATAGAAATACTAATAGTTTAGGTTGTTTTTTTGTTTTTGTTTTTGTTTTTGTTTTTCAGTCTTCAACACTAAGAAGACTAGTGGTTAGGCAACTGTATTCTTTTCAGTTTGCTGGTTAGAAAATAGGAGCCCATCAATAAGACTCCAGACTTCCTTTGAACTTGAGGGCAGATGGTCTGCCTTCTCATGCTGCTACTGTGGGCTGCCTCTACTTGTCCTCAGCTCTGCTCTCCAAGCTAAGGATTCAGTCCTTGGCCATGACCCTGTTAGGCAAGGGCTGAGCTACATCACGAGCCTGCACCCTGCTACTTTAAACACTGAGTCCTACTGCTTCCTGCCAACCTTTGGGGGCCAACAGGAGGCTGAATTGAAGGAAACAGAAAAGACATGTTCAAAACTACTCCGGTTCTCTTCTCAGTGCCTAAGCCAGGATGTGCACACTGTCAAATGAAAGGATACTGTTGTTTGGTGATGATTTGGTGGTAGCCAGGAGCCTCAGCTCTAATTGTATGTAGCCTGGATTCACACCCAAGGACTCAATCAGTGAGCAAACCTGGAGACAGCAGAGAATCTGCTCTTTTCCTGGACAGCTCAGTATCTCTAATGGAAGAGTCTTGCGGCAGTGCTGTGATGTTTTCTGTTGCCATGGACCTTGACCATCTGTCTTCTGGCTAAAACTAAATGGTTTGAAACTTGGCAGGGAGAAACTAGTGTCTACTCTGGGACCAGAAAGATGTCAGGCTTTGTTTTGTAACTGTGCATACCTCCTACACAGGTCTGTTTGGAGGTAAGTCTGTGTCTGTTGGTAGCCATGCTGGCCCCTGGTGGGTGTACGATTAATGTATACCTGGAAACACTCAGCAGACAGCATATCAAAGCTTAGAGATCAATTGTTTAGTATTTCCACTGTTTGCTCCCAGGCCAAGGTGGTCAGCTCTAGGTCTAGAGCAATGGTTCTTAACTTCCCTAATGCCACGACCCTTTAATACAGTTCCTTATGATGTGGTGACCCCCCCTACCATAAAATTATTTTGTTGTTACTTCATTACTGTGATTTTACCATTATTATGAATCTTAATATAAATGTCCATGTTTTCTGATAGTCTAGGCAACTCCTGTGAGAGGGTTATTTGACCCCTGAAAGGGATGTGACCCATGGATAGAGAACCAATGATCTAGACAGATCTGATTTCCAGTGTCTTCCTATGCTTTCTATCTGGGACAGGCATACATTGAGTTAGGGTTGATCTTTTCTCAAGGGTTATACCTGGCTTTTTGAGGAAGGAAGGAAATTCCGTTGATGTCATGAGATGGCTTATTAGTCTGGTAAGTTTTCCTGATGGCCATTCTTTTAACAGGTGCTGGGGAGGGTCCTTCACTTTAGGAATGCCAGTAAAGCCATACTTCTGTTAATAAACTGAAAAGGAAAAAGCAGAGGGATGGTTTTAATCCATTTCTTCTCCAAATCAGCCTTCTGTCTCCTACAAAAATGCCCTACTTTCGAAGACAGAATATCTTTCCTTCAGCATGAAGGGCAGTAGGAGAGAATGCTGTTTAAGAGTCAGCTGAGCCATCCGGGACACATCCTGCCTTGTTACCATAAGGCTTCTAGCAAATTATTTAATATCTATGTACTATAGTTTCCTCACTTGACATTGGGATGACAGTATCTACTCAGAATAGTTGTAAAAATTAAGTGAGCACTTGCATGTAAGGTATTTGGTGCATAGGAGCTTTCCAGTAATGGTTCCTACCTGGAAACCCTATGAATAATAGTCTTATTACACAAGTATATAGGTATTGTATGTGTGTGTGTGTTTGTGTGTGTATATGTGTGTGTGTGTGTGTGTGTGTGTATGTATGTGTGTGTGTGTATTTAAAATAATGCTACAAAATAGGAACACTATGGAGTGAAGTAAAAAGTCTACACTATCACTTGATGTGTAACAGTAGGGATGTGGGAAGTAGCAGTAAGAGTTACAGTTGATCTTTACTGTCCCTGGATGGCTTACACATCTACAAAGCCTGCCTGTTTCCAGTTTCCAGGCCTCAGACAAGCATCAAGTAGAGGTCTCCAATAAATTAGGTGACTGACCTCTTTCTTCCTGGGAGTGGTTTAGTAACACTTGCCATCAGCAGCTCAGAAGTTCCAAGGGATGGTCATAGACAGTCGTCTGACCCATGCTAGGTTGGACAATACTCTTGGCCAATTTTTCAAGTAGGCTTTCCCCACTCAACAAGAGAACTACAGGCTTGCCATTGCTTAGTGGGGATGACCAAATCAGATGAACTTGCCCACCTTCCTGTGGGTCAGAGGCAGCAGCTACACAGCCTGTTTGAATTATTACCAACCTAGAGCTGGAAACTCAGAAGGTGAGGTCTTTCAGCTAAACTTTTCCAGCTCCTTAGAGAGCTCCTATGCAGAGATGTTTGGGTCTGTCTGCTCCTGGAGATGTGGACACTGCTGAATGACTTTACACCTCCAAAGTGAGGCTCAACTCCCAAAAGCCAGAACTCTTCAGTAGACACTCACATTCTGGCTTTCCTCAACTGGCTGAGAGCAAATTATCTTATCTTAATTATGTTAAGTCATAATGTACTGCATCTAGGCACTAGAGAATGGGGGCAGTATATGGGAGGTATGATGTGGGGAGATCTGGTCTACCTTAGTGGGGCTGATATGCTGAACATCATAATGATAAACTTTTGTGACATCATTCTTCTTTATCCAACCTAATGAGCTAAGGCTTAGGCATGTGAAGTGGACCCAATCTTGTGCAGGCACCAGTTGGGGAGTTGTGATCCATAGCCAGGTCTCTGTGAGGTCTATTTTCTAATAGTGAACAAAGAATCTATTTATTAGTGCTTAGACAAGTATTTCTTGGGTTATACCCACAGTTCAAGGGCCTCTTTGGACTTTGAAAGAGTGTGACCCACAGATGTGTCTCCTTTGCTGACACAGTGTCATAAAGACCGAGTAAAGAATGATTCATCACTTCCATCCCTATCACCCCTTCCTCTTATGTGCTGGGTCCTGAAGACATCTAATTTTCTTACACCTGGTTGGTGCATCCTGATCAAGATGGTCTGGGTCATGAATGCCTATTAAGGCCTAGTTTAAAACATTGGCTGTTTCCTCTTATGATCTAGTGTTGAAGAAAAAAGAATGAACTCTAGACCTCATATTCAATAAATATAAAGAAAAGGGTCTGACACGTTTGACAGCATACAAATTTAGAATATCTCTATGCAATAAAAGATATGATAAGCAAAGCTAAAACATAATCTCAGACAACAGGAAAAGCAACAGGAAACTCCTGTAAAATGTGTTACTGTAAGAAGACTGATGTTGATGCGTAGCGAATTCTGCAATTGAGCAAGGAAAAGAATCAACCAAAAGGATGGGAGAAAAGATATGAACGAGCAAGTTAGTAAATGCAGATATTTATTAAGTGTAGAGAAGATGGCTGATAGAGCTAGCAACCAAAGACTTTTAGAATTACAGTAGCAAGTTGTTTATCACACTGACAAAAATTAAAAAGGTTGCATATTCAGTGTGAGCAAGGACTTAGGGAAGTGGAGATGCAGTGGAGAGGAATTGCTTGCTGCCTCTTTCAAGATCATTGCTGCCTCTTTCAAGATCAATTGGTGAGAACTAAAATGTATATGTATATGTATATGTATATGTATCTTGATGCACTAATTTGTCTTCAAGCAATCTGTTCTATTGGGTTCCTTACAGAGTTGTGTATGTATTTTCAAATATGAACTGTCTCCCGAATGTGTTTTTTATAATTAGGAAAATGGAAATAGCCTAGAGTCCAAGAGCAGGGCAAGGTAAAGGAGGTATAGTGTACCCATTGGGCATTGATGCGTGGGGGTCAAAAATTAAGAGAGTGTGTTCCAGGAGAGAGTATGCCAAAGATCTAGTGGAAAAACTTAACTGCAAAACCAAGTTCAATTGATTATATATACACATGTGTTTACAAAGATTACACACATGTCCATGTACATACATGTCTAAGTAGTGCAGAAGAAGACTCATATGACTTTAACAATATTTTTTCTGGGGCATAGAGACTGAAGCTGAGATAAGGATATAGGACTTGAGGGCATTTTTCACCCTTATTTTGTGTGATTTAAAAGGATGAAGGGTTGGAGAAGGGGGTTGGCTGTTTAGGGGGTCACAGGTGTGGCTCGGATAGAAGCTCCCCGACTCCATGGTTACAGACTCTGCAACATGCAGTAGGTTACAAGACAAGGATACAGCTGGGCATCCTTGTCTTTGAAAATCCCGTAACCCCCACAGGTCAGTGATAAAGAAGATAAGATATTTATAGTGTTTGGTACAGCATCGACTTTATTATAAATTCCTAGAGAAAAGTCAGTCACTATTTAAGAAGCTCATTTATATACAGCTAGGATGATATATTTTAAAACATTTCTTGTGTGTGTGTGTATGTGTGCCTGTGTTTGTGTGTGTGTGTATATATATATATATATATATATATATATATATATATATATATATATACCATGGCACAAGCGCTGGATGTCAGATAACAACTTGTGGGAGTCAGTTCCCTCCTCTCTGTACATCTGAGGGATGGAACTCCGTCAACAGGTATGGTGGTATACCTGCCCAACTGTTTCTCCCCCTCACAAGATATTCTTGGAGAAATTAATCTTCACTATGTTTATTCTAGACTGATTGCTCAAGGATGATACATATTAACATCACGAATTGCATGGAGAAAATAAGATAAAACCACACACTTCTATTAGACCTTTAGTCATTAGATTCCTTGCATGTGACTTATGGCTCCTGCTGAAATTGTCACTTGCCTGCCGGTAAGCAAACTGTATTCCATCCAGGGGCATGGGGAGTAGTTCATCCTTCTGCTTAGATTCTTAGTTTCTTAGTTTCTTTAGCCCAGCTACTGGGACAAATCATGCTGACATTGACACGTATACTGTTTTCTGTCCTCTATAGTGGCTGCAGAGAGAAAATGTAAGTAATTCATTTCAGATCATTTTAGCCACCACCAAACCAATTCAAGCTCAGCACCTAATAGAGGTGTTTGTTATTAAGAACCCCAAATATTCTTTATGTCCTGCCTTGATAATGTGTGTGTGTGTGTGTGTGTGTGTGTGTGTGTGCATGTGTGTGTATGTGTGTGTATGTATATGATGATGTTTTTGTCTAAAGCCACATGGCTAAGAAGGCATGGAATCTGAACCTAACCACAGAGCCAAGGTGCTTTCAACATTTTACCTTTTTGAAGGTAGGAGTTGTGATTTGCCTGTGTATGATTTGCCTGTGTGTGTGTGTGTGTGTGTGTGTGTGTGTGTGTGTGTGTACATGCCCAACAGGATTTGTGGAGTCCAGGTATTGACATCAATTATTTCCTCTTTCATTCTTCACCTTGTTTTTGAGACCAGGTTTATTCCAGTTAGCTTTAACCATGGACTTGATACATTGAGAGTCATCTGAGAAAGAAAGTCTTAACTAAAGAACTGCCCAGATCACATTGGCCCATGAGCAGGTCTGTGGGGGTTGTCGGGGTAAATGACATAGCAGAGCCTGGCACCACTCTGAGGGTGAATGGTCCTGTGTAAGAAACCTAGCTAATTGTTAGTCTGGGTGAGCAACAAGTATTGTTTATCCATGACTTCGGCCTCATGTTCCTGTTTGAGTCCCTACCTTGACATTCAATGTAACTTGTAAGGTGAAATAAACCCTTTACATCATTTTTGGTTTGTGTGTCATTGCTGGAACAAAGTGTGTCAATGCTCGCTGATAGGTTAGATGGTAAGAATCTGGAATCTCTTTGTTTCCATATTCTTGGTACTAGGGTAGGTACGAGCTGCCTCGCCTGACTTTCACAGGGGTGTTGGGGACCTGAATTCAGGTCCTTAGATTTGTGTAGCAGGTTGTTTACTGGCCAAGCCAGCTGTGTTTCAGTCCCCCGGGAGCCTTGACTGACCACAGCAGTGTCTAAGATGCAGGGTCATTCTCTGATCGGCATCATGTCACAGAGTGTCTGTCTCACCACCAGCACAGAGGATGTGAGCACCACACATGTTTATTTCATGTTCCCTGCAGGTGGCGGCTTTGAAATACATCCCGTCAGTCCTTCACGATGTGGAAACCGTCTTTGATGCCAAGTTGCTCAGGTGAGAGCTTGTGGTGTTCTCTCCCCAGCTCCCCTGTCACACCAGGGGTTGGAAGGGAAAGCAGGGGCCTCCTGGGGGGTTCCATACAAACGCTCAGCTTCAGGTCAGAGAGGGACCACAGCAGGAGCCTTGCCCAAGGTCCTTAGGATGAGAGCTTTTGGTTTCATGGTGCCAGGCTTCCATGATAACCCCTAAGTAATGAAGGCAGCATCTTTCTCTGAAGGAGTGTGAGTTGTGCATGCAGGTTTGTCTGAGGCAGAACACGCCACAGCACAGGGGCCTATGCGGTGTCTGGTTTAGGTCCCAACATTTGCTTGGTAAATCCCATAGCTGAAAACTGGAAAGAGATCATGGAGTCTGGCTTCGTTTTGCTTTCTCTTTTTTTGCTCCAGTCATGTCATGGATGAAGAAGTGATTTCAATGAGATCATACTGTGGGAATGGGCGTCTGAGTCTGGCCCATACCTGTCACTTTCATTAAATCCAGTAATGTTCCCAGATAGCATAAAACGGGATTTTTTTTTTTTTTTAAAAAAAGCTTTTTACATGGAAACATATTTAGATTTAGAAGCACTGGTGCATGGTCTTCTGCACTTACAGCCATTACTGTAACAAATGTTTGACAGTGAGGCATTACCATAGATGCTAGTCTTTGAACTTCATTCAGGCCCTGGCTGGGGCAGCACCAGTAGGTTTTGTTTGTTTGTTTACTTGCTTGCTTGTTTTTTGTTTGTTGGGTTTTTGTTTTGTTTTTTAATCACCTTTTCCTTCTCCCTTTCTATGCAATGTACTTACCCCTCATTCATTAGACTTCTAGTGTTACCCATTCAAGAAAACTACCCCTGTCTATTGGAAATCAGTTCCTCCCACCCCTACATTCTTCTTGTACCCCTTGCCATTATTGGTTCAAACTCTTATGCCCACTGCGTCTGTAGCATTTAATTTGACTTGATTGGTGTTATATATTGACCTTCATTAGACTGTGTCATGCCAACATCTCATTGAGTCTGGCTCCTTTTATTCCCACTTATCTCCATATTGCCCATTGCAACCTATGTAAATGTTTATTTCCTAGGGGTGGGTCTCTAGGATGAGCTGATAGGAACTGTAACAGGAGAAAGGGTGCTAAATCTTTACTCAAGTGAGAAAGAGCCCTCTCCTTTCTGATATCCTACACCGGCTCCAGCCACACAACTTTTCTGTAGCCTTCTGAACAATTCTGAGGACTCCATTTTGATCTCAAGACTTACTATAAAGGATTAACAGATTCAAGACATTTTAAGATTTGTTTATTTATTTTATATATGTGAGTATACTGTAGCTGTCTTCAGACACACCAGAAGAGGCCATTGGATCCCATTACAGATGGTTGTGAGCCACCCTGGGGTTGCTGGGAATTGAACTCAAGACCTATGGAAGAACAATCAATGCTCTTAACCACTGAGCCATCTCTCCAGCCACAAGACATTTTAAAATAAAATGATTTGATAATGTACCTTAATAGCTAATTGGCTAAAGTGCCTTTCAGAAGATGACCCAGTAGTAAAATCGGAACCTGGTTTGCAATGCTTGCATCTTTGCTGTCTTACCTGCATGACCTTGGAGAAGTTAGTTAACCTTTCTAACCTTAGTTTTCCATCCTTGTCAGACTGATAGAGTGTCCTCACAAGTAGTCATAGCACTTAGACCAAAATACAGGAATCATGGGTTCAAGGTCAGCCTATACTGCATAAAGAGAGCCTGCCTCAACACCCCCAAGTAATAAATAGGTAAAATATAAAGATTGGAATATATTTTTCCAAACATCATAGTGTTAGGTTTATGACACAAAGTATGTGTAAAGCACACGTCTACTACATAGCATGTGCTCTGGGTTATTGGTATTATTTTCAGATTTTCACATCTGAATGCTACTACTATTCAGCACTAACACTGGCATGTTCACTGAAGGTTCACTGTTCACCTGGTGCTCGACAAGGAAGACACAGTGGTCGTAATTCTGTCCCTAGAGCACTAACAGTTCAGGTTGGATCCTCAGTGCCATGAGGTCTAACCTTGGGTCTTGGGTCTAACCTATACCAAATCCTATTTTTCTTGTCTTCAGCCAGCTCCTGTATGAGTTCTACACCTGCATCCCTCCCGTGAAGCTGCAGAAGCAGAAGGTTCAGTCCATGAATGAGATCGTGCAGAGCAACCTCTTCAAAAAGCAAGGTGAGCATGGGCACTCCTGCTGGGTGGGTCCCCTCCGCAAGGCCAGAGCCAGAGGGCAGACCTGCTCAGCATTGTAGTGCTTCTCTGCTGGCAGTGTTCTTCCTCCCTAGCTATCAAAAGCAGTGAGCAATGTAGGTATTAGAATCTGCATTGATTTTTAAGAAAGCCTAAGCTGTGTTGTTCAGTTTTCTTGAGACAGTTTAATGAGTGGAGAGGTTTGGCATCATCTGCCAAGTGCCAGTTTTCCCTGTATCATCTGTTACTGCTGTCTTTTACTTAGAGGGAGGTGGGCAAAGTTTCTTTAAATAGCAAGAACCTTTAGCTGAGCAGTTCTTGAGTGTGTCAGAATAAACTGGAGAGCTTGTTGAAATGCAAATTTCTGGGCCCATCTCAGTGAATCTGATTAAGTAGGAATTAGCAGCATTTTTGAGCTTTTAGAGGAAGTGCAAATTATTCTTGAATAGGTAATACATAGACACAACCCAACACAAAGTATGAAAGGTGCCACACGGAAGGTCCTTCAGTCCCTGGACAGTTCCCTCTCCAAGAAGGTACTTTAGCTTCCAGCTTTTTGCGTTTTGCTCCTTGAATGTAGAATAGAATCCATCCATCTACATGAATGCACTCTCTCTCCTCTTTACTACATTCCTTAAATGACCGAGTCTCACATAACTACCTTTTGCCTTTATTTTTTTTAATGATAATTTTGGGAGATAGAGGAACGAGAGAAGATTTGGGCAAGGTTGTGGTCAGTGATCCTGTTCCACCATGTTCTTTAGTAGTCGCTGTGAGAAGACAGGGGCTCCCTGTTTGCAGTAGTGAACCAGGCAGTCCAAAGCACTGGTTTGAGAAGACAGTGTGAGGCTTAGATGTTCACATTTGTCCTCCACATTCCCCACAGCAGCTTTGCATTGTGGGATCACCCTAAACCAATCACGCATTTGTTTCACATAAACTCTTTGTCTAACTGGAAATTCTGCATTTTGTTACTCTTTCCATGAGAAAAAACAAAAACAAAAAGAACCCAAAAATATTTCAGAGGTCAGAGGCTAGCATTATTTTCTGTGCCCTCAGACTAGCCCTTTCTGCTTTTAAATTCCTCTGTTTACACTAATGTCAGTTCTAAAACCAGAAGCAAACTGTGAAAGAGACAAGAGGCCTTCAGATACAGGGGATCAGCTGTTCTGTTTCCCAACTAGAATTTGTTCAAAGAGCAAAGCTTGAATATTTATGCAAATTACTTCACAATCACAGAAATATTCAGGAACCGCTTCACTGTAAAGATGATCTCCCCCCCCACCCCCACCCCCACACACACATGCCTGGTTAACATGGTGCATGCACAACTGCTATAGGAATCACCTGCTTGGAGTTCAGGAAAGATTAGGAGAAAGCATGTTCATGCCACTTCCTGACATTTAGACAGATGTGTGGCACGGAGTGAACTAAGGGAGGTGAATTCACATAGCTGTGTTTTTAAATGTCATTGGTTTTTCAAAGGGAGAACCCTGTGTTTTCAAAAGCTTCAACTCCATATCCAAACGTGCTGCTTGTCCTCACGCGGAACGTTGTGAGATGTATCTAACCCTTCCTATCCTGGCAGCGCCAAGCAGGACTTTGGAGGGTGTCATTGTGGAGAGAACTTGGGTGCAGACTGAGAAACATGGCGAGGATGGTACTAGTTGCATGTAGCTGGTTCTGCACAGGCAGTAGAAATTAGGCTTGGCTTTTCTGTGCTGCTCAAAGCCCCATTTCCTGGGCCAAGAGGGGGCCTCCAAGATTTCACAGAATCAATGCTATAGCCTGCTACCTATCCGGCTGTATGTCTAAGGTTTAGATTCAGTAAAAGTACCCGGATTAAAGCCAGCTGACAGAAGGCCAACCGTGGAGTGGCACACAGCTACACAAGAGATACAAAAGTCTTACCTTCAAAACCAAAGTGTCCTGCGGGGGAATCCCTTTTCCAGTCTGCAAAGAAAGGCTTAGCCCTTCCACCCTCGGCTCACAAATGAAGACAATGAGCTTTTACACCAAGCTTCCTGGTAGTGCGTCTCACAGGATGCACTGGCTGAGGGAGCCCTCTTAGCAGAAGAAGCTGGGAGGGAAGCTCCCTCCTAAGCATCTCATGTCCTCAAGTTCAAACAGAATCAAGTCTGAATTCATGGGGACATCCTGGGGTCCATGGCTCTTGGGTGAGCATCTCTCTTTCAACCCTTACCTCAGATGGGTTTGATTTTCTGCCCTTTGAGCTGTGATGAGATTCCTGTTATTCACCCTGTAGAGTGTCCTGTGCCTCCAGGACAGGATTAGCTTTGAGCTTCACTCATTTAACTGCCAGATGTGCAAAATTGCCAGGAGTATTGTCAATGGCATTAGCTTGGACCTGCAGTCTGCAACATTTGTATCACCACCTAGCGGAGGAGCTGGAAGACATGTAAGCGCTGTGCTGAGCTTTTTGACATATTACTTTATTGGATCCTGTGGGGAAATGTTAGAATGCAGGATGGACAGTGCTGGTGCATGGGTTACAGTTGACCACAGGTTTTATTCCTGGCTCAGTCCCTTGTCAGCTGCGTGACTCTGGGTGATTTCCTTAAACCTCTCTGGTCCTCAGTAAGCTTATCGATAAATTGGAAATGATAAAAAAAAAAAAAAAGTGCATATCTCACAAACTTGTAAGGTAATGCCATGGGCAAGCTAAGGACTCCGGGCAGGGTCGGCTGGGCAGGGTTGGATTTGTGGGTAGTTTTCACTCTCCTGGCATCACTCCAGCTTCTGCCCAGGCTTTCAGATTTCTTGCAGTAAGGATATCTTTTTGTGTTTAATACTTGCCAAGACTCCTGTCTCCCCCAAAGCTCCCTCTTTCTCAAACACAGGAGTTACTGAGTAGAAGCCCCAGATCTGTATGCTCTCCCCATTTTGGATTTGTATGTCTTTTCCCCCCATTAAAAAAAAAATGTTTTCTTGGAATATTTTTGTCAAAGGTTTGTTTGCTATGCACACAGGAGCCAGATCCGGCTTGGGCATGGGGTCTGAGGATCTCCCCCCCCCCCCGCCTTTTTGTCCCCTCACATCATGTAGCTACAAAGTTTAGAACAGTTGGCGGATGTCTTCTCTGGTTTATCACAAAAAACTCTGCCTATTTAAAACCTATCAATTGTACAAAGAAATAGGGCTTATTGTGCCATTTTGCATACCTGAATATAAAATACTTAGATCATATTCCAGTGCCCCACTGCCCTCTCTTGTCCCTCATGCTTCCTTTAAAATGCACACATGAGACGCCTCCACTTTTTTTTTTTATGAAGATCTTTAATCTCCATTAGCCTCAATTTACTTGACCCATGTGGTTGAGCAACTCAATTCTAGTGGACTTCATCTTCTCACCTGTAAAGTAGGACTGCTCTCCCAGGTC
>NC_034603.1:3430316-3455316 GCF_900095145.1 Mus pahari | reverse complement strand
ATGCAGAGGAAGCATTGTCATTCCTATGGGTCTGAAGCATTGAGTCCTAGATATGGCCACGCACATATCAGCAACACATATTTACACAGGACTCCATCCACTCCCCACACAATGAACTGAATTTGTTATCACTAATAGCACAATTAGCAGCCATCTATAGTGACGATTTTGAAACTTTTGGTTTCTTTTTTAAAAAACCACTCCTTTAATCCCAGCACTTGGGAGGCAAAGGCAGGCAGATTTCTGAGTTCAAGGCCAACCTGGGCTACAAAGTGTGTTCCAGGACAGCCAGAGCTATACAGAGAAACCCTGTCTCAAAAAAAAAAAACAAAAAGGAAAAAAAAAAAAACCCACAGAGATGTTATAAGAATGTGTTTTCATTTTAATCCCAGGTGTGGTGATATGTGGCTGCCTCAGACTAACCTTAGCAGATGACAGTGATTTGCCTCATGCTCTTGCCAAGGCATGGTTTTGCCAGATAATTTCTATGATTGTGTGATGTTTGGAATTCTGGGAAATTTTCAAGGGTATATAAATGCTAGGGCCCCTGAGAGGTGGGCTGGTGGCTGGTGGTTGTTCAGGGGTTGGGGGCAGGGGAGGCAGGGGATAGTTGTGGTTTGTTAGTAGTCATGCTCAAAGTAGACACAAAAGGAAATAAATTAGATCCATCTCTATTTCTCTCTCCTCTTCTTTATCTCCTGTCTGGTGATAGGGAGTGAAACTGGACTGCGGGGGATAAAGGGTGGGAAAAAAGAAGAACCATCAAAGTACAAGACCAGCAACTTCCTACTCCCAGCAACACCGAGAAAGTTGGCAGTTGCTTATCTGTAATCGTGACTCTCCTCTTGCTAGTGAGCAGCAGGGCTCTGCAATCCACTCATTATCTTGCCGCTCCCCTTCTTATGCAATACTAGTGAGCCTGTATCTATTCTGAGTGTTGTAGTTTTATGAACTTTTGATAATTGGGAAACTTTTCTCTCTGAGACTTTCCTAAGGTGCGTACATTTCATAGGCTGCTAGAGTTCACTGTTTTGGGGACTAAGATCTGTGGTGTGAGGAAATTAATTAATCTATTCCTACATTCCATTTTAAACATTTGGTTTTAAGCATTTGTTGCCATTTTTTCTTGTAAGTTTTGCTGATATGGATCGTCTTATTCAACTGCTTTGTAAATACTGAGGGTGTTCTTCAAGGGTTCTAAGTACTGGAAGATTTGCTTGTCTTAGGGGATCTGAGTATTTCATGATAGAAGAGAACACCAAACTATTTGACAAAGGTGACTGTTTCAATGTATGTTTCTACCAGGCACCCAGAAGACATCCCATGGATCCATATACTCTCCTGAACATAGTATTAGCCCCTTTTTTCTGCCAATGAAATGGCCTTAAGCTAGGTCCTCAGTTGCTCAGTGTGTGTTCTCCCGATCATCAGTGCTATAGCCTTCTTTCTCAGTGTTTCTTTGCTACATGAAATTTGTATGCCTGTTTATAAATTGTATCCATTTTTATTGGATTAATTGTTGCATTGTTAGTTATATGTCTTTATGCTGTGACATGATACCTAAGAAGAAACAAGTTAAATGAGGGAGAGTTTATTTTGGCTTACAGTTTTGGTGGCTAAAGTCCATCGTGGCGGGGGAAGGATGGTGGTAGGAGTGGGAGGTGCGGTTCTTCACATTTCATCTGCAGTCAGAAGGCAGAAAGCAGATTGCGAGTGAGGCAGAATCATAAAAACCTGGTGACCCGCATCCTTCAGCAAGCCCCTACCTCAAAAAATTTTCACCATCTTCCAAAATAGGACCACCAGCTGGGGATCGGGAGTTCAGCTATATGGATCCATGGGGAGCATTTCATATTCAAAGATTTGTATTTCTTTTCCTGATCCTTGTATATATTACATATTCTTCATATTCTTATTTTGCTGACTTATAAATATTCTATTTCTAACTATTCTTTTCATTTTAATATACAGTTTTGGGAAGAGAAATTATTACTTCATCAATCATTTTAATAGCCAAATCTTTTTATTTCATGCTTCAGAAATCTTTCTCAATTACAAAATCAAAATATATTTGTATATATTTTATTAAGAGTTTTATAGTTTTATTTATGACATGTAGCTTTTTAACCTGTCTATTAGTTTATACCTTAGGTTTGATCTCACACACAAATCTGGGAATTTTTTTTCTTCTCTCTTATCCATGTTTCTCAGTTTCTCCTTTTCCATGCCAAAGTAATTTTTATGTTTTGGGTTCATTGTGCTACTTGGAGACTCAGAGCAGGATTTCCCACAGCCTGGACTTAATCCCTTGTCCACAGTATGCTAGTTCTCCAGGTCCTCAGGAAAAAGGGGTAGTCTCTCCCACCAGAGCATCTCCATATTAGGCTCTGGAGTGATATGAGCGTCATGGGAATTATGAACCAAGAGATAACACTTAACCTTCTGCAGGCTTAGACTTGCTCAGTTATGAGAGAAATAATTTTCCTTATGCCAAAAACTTGCTAGAGCCTATAGGGTCATAGAGTTTCTTTACACACATCTCACAAAACAACATTGAACTGGGAATAGGGAAACCTCTGTTGTGACAGCAACAATTTCGTCAGCATCAGCAGCTGAGATTTACTGAGTGCTTATTATGCAGCAGGCACTGTGTGTCACAGTCATGTGTGTTAGCTCACTCAATAAGCTCTTATGTGAGCTTCAGCAAACCGCACGACCCATTAAGTAATCATGAGCTTGGACAAAGTCTTCTAGAACGACCCCAACAATGAAAAAAATCTATCTAAGATATCATCCTGCCATTCACGATAATATTCCTGCATCCCTTCCAGCATTTAGGTCAATGAATGGGACCATCTTACAGAAGCTGCTTCCGAGGAAGAGAGACCCATATTGCCTTTAGTTCCCATAGCCCATCATCTCAGGACCCTGGACAGGTTCAAAGGACTCAAGCATTAGAGAAAATTTTGTTTCTTCAAGAAAGTGTCCTTGAGTTTTGAAGATTTAAGCTTCTCATCAGAACATTTAGAGGCATCAAAGATCTTCAAATAGGGAGGCCATTTTGCCCAATCTGCACTGCTGTGTTACAGAGCCATATCCGGCTCCAGGCGCTTGTCCGTCTGCAGATCTGAGAACTCCCCCTCCTATCTTTTCTTCCCATTTGTGACTGATTGCAGAGAGTCTCAGAGAGAAGGCTTCAGATCCAGAATCAGAGAGGAGAGTGGTTTAATAAGCTGTAGAACAAATCCAGGAGACGTTTATAAAAGTGCCTTTTGGGGGAAAGGCGAGTGCTGAAGTTAAAAAACATATTGGAGTTAAATCAAAGAAAAAAATTCCTCTTGAACTTACAGAAATACTTAAAATGGCATGTTCTAATGGCACTTCGAAGCACGATTAACTTAGGGAAGAAAATACCCTAGGTTGTTAAATGGCAGTTCATGCCACCCTTACCCAGAACTCTTTTCAAATGTTAAACTGGTTCTGTCAGTGGAAGCACACATAATGTGGGTGTTGACATACAGGCTTGTGAGATTTTAGGTTTACCTCACCTCCTGGTTTTAGTGTTCACTGTGAAACTGTAGTCACGATCCATTTGAATGATAGTGAGGCAGGTTTTAGAACATTCTGTGGCTTTTAGGTTGACTGCTAATGTTTAATTTTGCTATTTTTATCCCTGATATTTTCCTAAATAGAAGATTCCGTAAGATTACAGTATGACTGAATTGAAATCTAGCTACTGATTCATTTCTGTTGAAATAATATTTATTTAAAATTAAAAAAAATATATGTGGGGAACATGCAAACACGATAGGAACACAGTGGCATAGGCTTCTGTGGCTACCACTTATTTAACTATTATTTAGTCACACTCTCTGCATAGAGCTTTCCACTCACAATCTTCTTTAATGGCCTCCATGTCCACCACAGTGTGGGTCTTATCCCCATTGTACAGGTGCAGAAATGGAAAGTTAGAGACCTTGCCAACAGTTATGTGTCAGTGAGGCAGGGCCAGTCTTCCTGTTGGAATCTTCCTGGTTTCTGGAACATCTTCTAAACCTCCATGCTTTATGGCAAGTGGACAATGAGTTTTGGTCCCAGGAAACTTACAATGCAGGAGAAAAGATATGCACCAAAATCTCTCTAAACATGTGCCTGCCTGGCTTAGGCAAGCAGTAAAAACGAGGAAGAGGGTGGGATCCTGTCTATCTCATCAAATAGATACTTTCAAACTCCCGATGCCTTAACAACACATTTTCTACCCACCTATTCAACTGGCAGGAAGTTTTAGCACAGGCAAATATGGCTTGTTGTTGTTTACATTTTCCTTTAAAGCACTGTACCATTTGGCCTTCCTTTGATTCTTCCTTGTATGTCACAAAGGTCAGTATACAGAGGAATAGTTGGCTAAGGGAACAAGAGTGGAAATGCTCAGTGATATTTAGTTAGAGGAGAGCGATAGGGAGAGGTGACAGTTGGGTGAGGAGGGCAAAGCCAGTTAGTTTCAGCTTCTTGTTGCCTTGTCTGACACATTTTTGGAGAGTAGTTCCATGGGAGTTTTTCTTGAAATCTGCTGGTTTACTTTTAAATGCTACAGACTGAGCCATACCATTCACAGATACAGGACATCCGCTGCCTCTGTAAATTCAGTTTATAAGGCTTTGATAAATGTGTAGAATTTTTCATAAATGTATTCATTCGTTTTGAATGTAATTTTATAAATGATGTTTATCCCATGAAAATGGCTCTTAGCAGAATTCAGTGATGACAGGGTTTCCCAATGTTGGGGATAGGTTTACAGAGGAGGCAGGATGTTACCAGAAGTAAAGAGCCAGGAGGAGTGTGGTGGGGGTGTTATCTTTGAGGTCCCTGGAGGGCCAGGAGAATTCAGGGTTAATTCTTGCACAGCAAGGGCATCCATGGTGTGAGGTATACGAGGTTCTGTCTGTCGGGCATCTCTGAAGATGTTCTTCTGAACTGGAAGAATGACAGTTAATAGAAGGCCGTGTTGTTATCTGAACATTGTGACATTAATATAGAATACTTGAAGATGTATCAATTTATCTATGATGACATTCTTTGTAACTCACCCCTGTTTTATTTATCTTGTATATTTTGTGTAACCAGGGCACACTTTGACCAGGTTTGTCATCTGCTGAGAGCTACTGGAAATGTGTTCCCATTATATTTTCAGGGACTTCATATCAGTGATCCATAACTAATATTATATTTGTTATTTACAGGCACATAAATTCATTCTGTCTTAATCTAGAAACTTACTAGAATCCCTACCTTTAATAGACAAATTGTCATACTCTTGGCTCATTGGGCTTAAAGTTGGTCATGAATGTCACCCAGATTTCTCAGGGGTGTCTAGGAGTTTGATTCTTCCTTATTCAACCTCATTAGACACACACACTCACACACACACACACACACACACACATACTCACACACACATTCATACACACGTACACACACCTGCGACCCCCTCACACCTGTGCATACAGCTGTGTATTTGTGTGTGTGTGTGTCTGTGTGTGTGCAGGTACACACACACTTTCACATAAGCTTTTCTCCTTCTTTCTGTAATAAACTCAGCACAAAGCCAACTGAGATTTTTATTGAGCTGGAACTGGAGAGATCCAACATGGAAGGTATTGGGCACTGAGAAACCCCAGTAGTCCCAGGTAGCCAAAGGAGGTTTGCTGCGTGACACCAGCCAAGCTGGAAAGATTGCTGAGTGGAACCAGACAACAGAGCAAAAAGGGAAGCCAATTACCCAAAGGCAAATGAAACTCTAATTACAGCTTCAGCTGAAGAGGGGAAGTTATTGAAGGAGAGACTTCCCATTCTCCAGTTAGGTACAGCCCAGGGTAGTTGTTCACAGCAAAGGCCTTTATCAGGACTTGATGCTGCCACCTCCACCAGGACACTTTACCCCTCGCAGCATCTGGCTCTCTTCTATCAAAGGCAGACGCAGCGTGGTCTCCTCGGTGCTTTGCTCTGAGTATTAAGTGGAACAGTTCACTCACGAGGCTGAGAGTCTGGTGTTTAGTAAAGAGCTCACAGGTGAAGAGTCACCACTCTCACTGCCAGTAGCTGTTGCCAGCCCAGCTATTAGCTGTGTGAGAGAAGGAGAGACTGGACGTCAGCAGGGCTGTGTTCTGACTTGGCCTGCTCCTGTGCATTACAATTTAGTGAAGTCGTCCCTCAATCTCAAGTGAGAAACCTGAATTAGGGATGCTTCAGCCCGCTTTTATCTCCAGGTCTGCGGACTGAGCTGGCCACCCAGAGATTCAGCTTCGAGCAGCTGTGTGAGCAGCACCCAACGTGAGGCTCACAGCAAGGTCTCCTTGATGGTGGAAATTTGGCTTCTTAGCTCCTCTTTATCCCCTGCTTCTTAACCTGTGAGAGTACACTGTGCTGTGAGCACGAAGCCTCATCTTTGAGCATCCTCACATGATCCCTAGGTATTTAGGGCTGTGCTGTCTTATGCTGAAATTGAAATGTAGGAAGCAAAATGCAAACACAGGCTCCCACTGTCCACACTACACCCAACTGTCCCTGAGTCGCCAGCGTTTGTTACAGCAACTGGAAATACATTTGGGCTTATAAAAATTCATAGTCTGTGTTCAAGGCATTTGAAGATCTGGGATGTTGAGGAAGGTCAGCCACTTGTCCTTGTTGTATGCTTCCTGTTTCTAGAATTTATTCTATCTTCCCCAAATTAAAGGCATAGAGGTTAAAGGGGGTGGCCTGTTAGACTTTGGGCCAGTCTTCTGATACCCAAGCTCTCCCTAACTTTCACAGTATGAGACCAACAAAGGTTCTACCTGCCTGCCAGAGTTATTTTGTTGAGTAGGGAGATGGTAGAGGGGCAGGAGGAAGAGAAAGAGAAGGAAAGAGATTCCACAGCCAGCCAACGAAAGCTCTAAATCAGCAGTTCAGAGAAACTTTGAAGAGGGTTTGCCCCAAGACACTCAACACCCTGGTTGCTCCTGGCATCTGGTTGAACAGCTCTCTCCATCCCAAGAAAATCTCAAGCAAAATAAAGGTCTTAAATCCAAAGCAATTGTAGCACGTGTTTCCTGTGCCTGGCACAGCCAAATTAGCACAGTGTACAAATGAACTGATTCTGATGGGAACTGGGGGTTGGGGAGGACTTGTGGGGTACTTTGTATATTCTGTTCAGTTTTGCTACGAACTCAAAACTTCCTTTAAAAAATGCCCTTTAGAAATCAAGCCTTTAGAGAACACACGACCCTCTCTGACTCACGTCTCCTACCATTTTCAAAAGGCCTTGGAAGTTTTAGTTCTCCATGGTTATAATAACTTAGGCAGAGCTTGGGTATCAGCAGATTTTCTCCAAAGTCTGATAGGTACCCCTTTATCCTCTCCTGTAATATTCCCAGGCAATAAAGCAAATCTGTCCTCCACGCCTTTAATCAAACTCCTTAGGACTTGAAGTTCTAGTGCTTCACTGTGGACCACAGCATCTCTCTCTCTCTCTCTCTCTCTCTCTCTCTCTCTCTCTCTCTCTCTCTCTCTCATTCCTNCCCCTCTCATATGCTCATCTTGGCTCTTAGAACATCTTAACGGATCAGGGAAGTGCTAGGTGACTTGGTTTTCACTATGTATACCGGTCAGTGACCGTGATTGAGTGTTGTCCAGCAGAGCGGTCTTGAGAATGGTCTGGATTCCCATGGTCCAGCTTACGTGGGACTATGTTTCCTACTGTCCTGGCTACCAGCTGTGTATGCCTTTCTCCCCCATGCCTCCTACTTACTCTGTCATTTCCTCCAGCCCCACATCATCTCTTGTAGCCCCGTGTCTGTAAACTTGCTGCCTTCGGTCACCACCCAAAGATCTTCTGCAGTATCCCTACTCTCATCTTAAATCGGAACCCATCGTATGTGCCTCAGTCCTGAGCCGAGTCTCACTCAGCTGGGCTCCCTGGTGACCTACTGTAGACCAGAGAGAATGGGGTCCGGATAAGTTCATCTCCTAGAGAGTGGTTCCTGCAGTTTTCTCTCTGGGTCATCCAAGAAGGCACAGCTACAGCACAGGCTAATCTTATTTGCATATGCATATTTTCCTTTCTGCAGCTTTGGCCTTGATTCTTTTGATTCTAGGTATGCGACTGGCTTATTCCCATCAAGCTTGACCCCAGCTTGCCCTGAGGATTGCCTCATCTCTCTAACTGATGATGATCCTGCTACCTAGAGGAAATTGTATTGACTGCAATGAGAGATTTAATCTTAAGCCTTCACTAAATCTGAGTGTCTGTGTGTCTGGCTGTGTGTGCATGTTTAATGTGCAAGGCTCGTGAGGATCCTCTGATGAGATCTGTGAAGATGCTGTAAATTGATTGAAATACTGGTCAGTTTTCCTTCTGTGTTGAATTAAGAGAATCAGGTGCCCATTACAGTACCTCCAAACCCACACCCTCACCAGGCCAGGAGCTCTTTCTCGTTAACACTTCGTTTACTACAGTCCAAACAACACAAGGAAAACTGGCATATTCTGGATCCGAGGAGCTCCCATGCTTCTTGGAGATCCTCATTAGGCTCACGCAGCATTGCCTTCTTGACTTCCAGTAAAGCACTGTGCTTCTTCTCCACGTGTCTAATAACCAGCACTGAGTTGACAATGAGGAAAGAGATGACTGTCTTAATTGAAGGACAGTTCTCTAGGAGGAAACACTGCCTTGAAGATTTAAGCAGTATGATCTAGGACAAGCCACTTTTCTGGGCTCTGCTCTGCACGTGTAAGATTGCTAGCAGAGCTCTAAGGTCCTGTCATCAGGTCTGTGTTACCAAGACAACAAAGAAAGGCAGCAGCTTCATGTACTATACAAACTCCTTGAAAAACATTGTCAGCCCAGGGCTTTAAACATACTGGTGTCATCCTGACACGAGAGATACCAAGAGACTGTGTTCAGATATTCTATGTGATTTCACAGCCATGGTATGTGGATCTGTGCTGTGCTGAGAGAGGTCTAGTTGGCAGTGCTCTGTGTGGAGTCTTGTTTGGGACCTGACATTTTCAAGCTGCTAGCCCTAGAGAGGAGGTGTTCATCAGGACAACAGTGTCCTCTGCATTAGGATATTCCTTTCATGCAAATGCCTGTGTGGGTCTTGAAAAGGTACCTTCTATCAAGTTCATGCTGACCGTCACTTAGATTTATCAGGACCTGTGTGAACAGCAGAATGCTTTGTTGAGCATGGTTGGTTGATGTGGATTCTGGGCTTCGTCTCTGGTTGTATTGGTAGGTTTATAATCAATTACAGTCCAGGTAACAGGAGGTTCACCACAGCACATTGCTGTCATGAGAGGCCGGTGCAGAGAAATCAAATAGACCCTAGTTACTGCCCAGGAACATTTGTTGTATTTCAGGGGTCCCCAGTGGGCTGCAAATCTTGGTAAGTGGTAGGACCTGTATATACACCACAGAGTAGTTTGTGTTGTGGTTCTGTGGAAAGAGGAGAAAGGAATTCCCTGAACTCAAGATTTGTGGCTCCTTCTTGTTTGCCATGAGATTATAGTCATAGCCATCAAGAGACACATCCAGGGACTGGGGATAAGGAGAAGAGATGCTGTCTCCTGTTCCTGTTCCTGGTCGGGCAGCAGTGGGTACATGGGGGCTTCTTCCTTGTAGCAAATCTCCTCTTTAGGTCTACACCTGGCTGGCTGCCCTCTTCTGCTTCCTTTGCCATCCTAGAGGTTAACACTGCATGGTCCTCAGTAGGGCCCTTGCATGTGATCTTGGTAGGTGAGATGAATGTGCCTTCAGAATACATGAACGTGTGGCTGCAAATCTCTAGATCTTTGTTTCTATGCCTTGGGGTCTAAAAAAATGTGGTACACTGAGTAAAGAGAGGCAGTTACCGTGTAGGAAAAGTCATATGCTCAGCAGTCATGTGCAGCTCCAGCCCTGCTGGCTCCAGCTCTGGTCTCTATGGTTTTGACCAGCAAAAATGGCTTCCCAGTGGCTCAGTCCAGTCAGGCTATATTATAACCTAAGTATTTGTCTTTACCTTAAAACAGCTACCAGTCACATCAAATTTCCCACAGGATAGATTCTAAAAGGAGAGGTAACTTTTAGAATGGTTCTTCTAACACATTCTTTGTTTACTGAACATATTATAAAAACCAAAGCATTTGGCTAGCCTCTTAGAAGACACAAAAATCATAGCAGTATAGTGATACCACAAGTAGGCCACCTGTGTTTGCAAAGGGAATATTCTGTGGTTGGTAGAGGTCTAAGCAAAGTGCCCTGAGACTCCAGAGGAGCCACAGGATTTTGAATCACCTGTCAGTTACAACACATCAATAATTATTTAAGGGGTTGGTGAGCATGCTCAGTGGTTAAGAACACATTCACTTTTACTATCAGTTCAGAGTTGGAGCTAGTGTAGTATATTAAAATTGAAATAATGCTTAAAATATCCCTTTTCAAAATATCAAGGCGGGAAAGCAAACAAACAAAAAGCCGTGACATAGAGGACATGCAAGTCTGGTGCAGTGATTATGATAACAGTTTCTCATAGGAACCTCGGGAAGTAGATTGTTGATGTCATTGGGCACGGAATCTTTCTGCCAGATGCTGTAAGCATGCTTACAGATCTGTAACTAATTTTAAACCACCGACTTTTGATTTGTTTGTTTGTTTTCCCTTTTACCATGCATTTTTGTCATAGGAAGAGGGAGATAAAATTGACCATTTGAACTCCATGTTCTCTCATAGACTACTATTTGAATCTAGCATGTGATAAGGGACCCTTTGTCATATCTATTTGAAAGAGCTTCCTCAGTCTACACCCTAGAAAGTCACCTTCTCTTGTGTGTAGACTGTAATCAGTTGCATTGATTTTTTTTTCAACACTGAAGCTTTAAGAGCTGTTTTTTTTTTTTTCCCCTAAAATTTTGCCCCCAGGTTGCTGATCTTTTCAAAGCTGTACTACTTCCTCCCAGCCAGTCAGACTGTGAGATGACAGAGTAAATTGCAATCAACAGTCACACCCTGAGGTGCTGGGAGAAGATGATTATAAAGACATGTGGATATTACACACAACCCACTGCTGGGATAGTTGAGGACTGGAGAGACTGGAATGTCTAATCGCAGGAGCTGTCCAAGGTCACAGCTCAAATTAGAGGCGGGGTTAAGATCAGAGTCCAGGAATGCCAAAAATACTTTCTTTCCTTTTACTAGTTTTTCCTGAAGTTTCTTGAAGGACCTACCCCATAGCTGAGTGGTTCTCCTGGAGCCACGGCGGACCACAGGTGTGCACAGGGGAAGTCCTAGAGCTCAGAAGTGGGGCCCATTGTGCTATTATAATTTCCTTCCCGATGCTAGCAGGCTCTGGATGCTCTGTCCGATGCCTTTTCCTACTAATCAGGAAGCATTTCTGGCTCACCCTCTTCTGAAAATTTCATGAAACGATGTCTTCATTGAGCTAGTTGTCAGCCTATACTGTTGTAGGAAGTGCTCCTCCCTTGCTTCCTGAGATAGGAAAAAGGCTCTAAAATATGAGCAAATTAAAATGAATCTGTGTTATAAAAATACCAAGTAAATAATAGTAATATATAGTAAATATAAACCATATTTATAAAATATAAATAACAACTATAAACTAAGATGGGCATCTATCCTGTTGGTAAAAGCACTGAGTAGCGGAAGCTTGGGAAATGTTTTGTATTCAAAACCCTTAGGGGAGAGTATATAGACCTCTGCTTTCTTCTTATTCATAGGATAAATAGTCAGAAAAACAACCAATAACCCTAAAGGAAAACAAAGACCTAGCTGTATACCAAAGATCATTTCAAGAGCATCAACAGTCTCATTATTGGCAGCTTATAAAACTGACCAGAGAAGCCAGAGAATTTGATCAGCAACCAGTGATAGATTTTTGTTTGTTTGTTTGTTTGTTTTGCTGATAGCCTGAATCATAAGCCATGCCTCGTTGCACTTTTGGAGAACAAAACCTAATTTTATTTTTTAGGCACTGTTTCTATATTTGAAGATTTTATCTTAGTCTTTATTCTCCTCTTTCTGACCTCCCTCTAAGAAGTTCTCGGATTACCTTATTATTCAATTAGAGGAAGTACGTGGAAGAAAAAGAAGGCAAGATACACTTTATCAAGCATTTCTCTACTGTTACTGCATTTTAAAGATTAGCATGTATGGCTAAGTGAAATGGGATATTAAAGCTATTTATCAAAATGGGGTATAGAGCCTTCCACATTTTCAACCTGCAATGTCCTTATGTCAAGTGAGCACACAGACAGAAAGATGTACTAGGTTACCTGACTTAGGTGATTCCCTTATTCTCTTTTACTGTGGATCTCCAAGGATCCGTAACTTGTTTACCTGCTCCTTGAGGCAGGCCTTCCCTCACAGCTGTGCTGTTATCGAGGATCCGGTGCTCTGAAGACCAGCGATGACCAGAGGTGAACTTGCCTTTCACTAACGTCTCCCTGATCTTGTTCCTGTCCCCTCTCTCTGTGGCTCTCCTTCTACTGGTCAATACATTTTCTATGGATGGCTCCTTCTGTACAGAATGCATTTTCATTTAGAGGAAAGTGGGGAGAGGGAGGGGTAGGCAATGTCTGGTGACTTAAAGGCAGTTAGAGTCAAATGTTTGAAAAATGAGCCTCTGAATCGTCAGAGGCTTTGCAGAGCCCCTGGAAGGGCTGCATACTGATAGGTAAAAGTACCAAGGAACCAAGAAATAATGCTGCATGCGGAGACACCCGCTAATAAAAAGACTGCCTTGCTAAATGCGGGGCCAGCAAGGTTAATGATGAGACACTCTTTCTTAGTACCAAAGATTAACATGATAACTTGCATATTAAAGTTAATTCAGATACACTGCTAATGGAGGAGGCATACAAAATTAATTTCTACGGCACCTCATAAATTATCAGCCCTCCATCTTCGTTGGCTTTCACTTTGTCTATGCCAGCATGGCATGTGTGCCACAGGGTACCCTTGGTACCTGAGCAGTGTGGGAGCTTGAATGTGTTCCCTTCAGCTCTCGCCTTCTGCTGAGTGTTTCCCTGCTGGGATGGGTGTACTTCATCACCTTACAGGCTCCAGTTTGGCAGGGATCTTGGTGTTAATCATTAATAAGACAGCAAGGCTGAGTTGAGAGGAGGAGAAGGTAGAAGGTGGACCGGAGGAGGGGAGGGTCTCTTCCTCTCCCAGTGGCAGAGAATGCCCCACATTCTATTTGGGAAAGCAGCTTTGGGTAACTGCTTGCTGTCTTTCTCCCTATGAAGTACCAAGGTTCAGGGCAATCCAGACTTTAAGAGCATAGAATCTAAAAGATGAATGCAAATGTGTCAGTTCTGGCATTGTGCCCTGGGTAACTTCCCTGACTTCCTGAATTCTTACCTTGTGCACCTGTTAAACAGGAAGGAAAATAGTATGTAATATAAAGTAATAATACACAAACAGACAGACACACACACACACATATACACACAGTTTACTGTATATGCTACATTTATTCTTATCTCGTAATATAATTATATATTACCATACACTATAGACATACTTACATTTTGTTTTATTTTATAATTACAGATATTTAATTTTATGTAATTTATGTACAATAAAACATACCCATCTTAAATATATAGTCCTGTGCTTTTGTACATAAGTATTCATGAATCTACACACCTCACATACTAATACAGTTCTGTTACAGTGAGATACAAGTTTATTAAAAATTAAGTAATACTAACTCTGATATTTCTAGTGCTTACAGGAGGCCAGGTGTGTGCTCCTAAATTCTTGGTGAGTAGACTTAGTGAAGGTTAGCCCTGACGTGAAGGCTAGCCCTGGCTGTCAACTTAGTTGGTTCAAGAAGTACCCAGGAAATTTTGGAAACACAACTCCCCTGTGAGGGAGTTTGCAGCACCCAGAAAAATGAGGGAGTTTGCAGGTAGAGTGATCAAATAAAAATTTAAATAGGTTATTGGGCAGTGGTGGGATTTTGCTGGGTGTGGTCTAGTTGATGGATGTGGGTCACTGTGGGTTGAGCCCTAAGGGTTGTACTTGGTCCCTGGTTTCATTTTGGTATTCTCTGCTTCCTGGATATCATGTTAAAGCTTTCCTTGCCATGTCCTTCTGCCACCATGATCCTGTCTTGAGGACCATGTCAACAGGCCTGAAATGAGACCCTTCTCCATGTTTGTGCCCCACCACTGAAAAACTTGATTAGCACACCGTTTTATTCTGTCTCACAAACTTGTTTTGAGAATGCTCATTTTTATCTCATAGATGAGGAAATAGATGTATGGAGGGCTTAAGAAGTTTGCCCAAGATCAGACAGATGGTAACTGAGACCCTGTGCCCACACTCTTCTTGAGTATAGATTGTATTGTGTGTGTCATACGGCCCATTCTTAATGAATGCCAGGGGAACACAAATGCAGCCTGCTTGGTGGCTGCCATTTCTCTTCATCCCCTGCCTTCCTCGCCTTCTCCCTTTCGTATCTCCCTGTATGTAAGCTGGTGATGCTGAATACCGAGTGTCCAGGAGAGCAGGTTGTTCTCTCTCTGCCCTCCTTGGGAGGCACATGGAAAGAAGTGCAGCAATGGCCATTGATGGGGTGTGCTAGGAAACCCTGCTATTCAGCTCCCACCCAGCTGGCATTACTTGGAGACAGAGCAATGCTTAGGCCTTAGTCTCGTTCTGGTTTAAGCGTCTCAAGTGAAAATCTCTCATATGTCCCATCACCAGTTGCCAGAACACCCTGTATATTCATCTGTACATGGCTCTGCAAGAACCGCTTCCCCTTCTCTCTCCCTCTCTCCCTCCATCTTTTCCTCTGTGTCTTCTTCTACCTCCTCATTTCCTCTCTTTATTTTCCTTCTTCATTTCCTTTTTTATCCTTTTCTACCTCTTCCTTCCCTCCTTTTTTCTTCTCTTCATTTCATCATGGTCACCACCAAATAAACCTGGTAGCCAGCCTGCTGACACTATCACAATTTCCTGCTATGAATTATTATTGGTGGAAAACAGCCATGCTCACTGCATCTTTGGTGTAATTAGACATAATTAAAGTGGTGTCTGCCTATTAGTCTCAGAGGTATTTAGCTACTGGGGCCTTTGGCATGCCCATCAGGGTATTTTATAGGTTCCCAAGCTGTATCATAGTAGTATTCATTCTTTTCTCTTCAGCGCTATTCTGGCCAGAGCCCCTGCTCCCATCTCCATTCACACTTCCCGTTCCTCTTTCTGCCCATCCCTGAAGCTTTGACACCGAATTTGCTTTGACTCTGGTCACATCTGCCCTTTTCACTCATGTCCTGGTCCTGCACCTCCCAGTAACCCTGACATTTATAGATGTTTAGGACATAACGGTTCACTGTAGTAGATAAAGCTCCAAGGACTAGCACTCAGTCATGAAACCCCTTCTGTATGTTTTTCATTTTATTTAATTTTATATACATCTTTCACAGGAGCTGATGACACAATTGAATGAGGTGCCAGCACTTGCTCTTCTTTGGTTCTTTTCAGAATGAACATTGCAGGAAGCTTATCATATCACTAATCGATGTAGGCTTGTTTTTTCAAAACCTACTTTTAATAAGGGTTCCTAAATGCTTTAACCTCCCTTCTAACCCACCACTCACCAGAGTTAGTGAAAAGAAAGGTTATTAGGATATGGGGTGGGGGGATGTGGACATGTTTAGAAATAATTCTTTGGAGCAAATCCAATGTGGTGTCAGGAAATCAGCAGTTCACTTTATAGGACTTTGCAGTGGCAGCTCGATCCACTCTCAAACACTTCATGGATATACCAGAAGTCCAATTCAGTAGTGTCAGGATAGCAAATATGAATCAACAGTGGTGGCACAGCCTAGCAGAGACAGCCAGGCCTTTACCATGTCAGCAGGAGTGACCAGGACCAGCAGAATGCCAGAAGAAGTTCTCTGCCTTGCCTCGCTCAATGAAGCGAAGAGCAGAAAAGCATTACAAAGCTAGCTATGCAAGCCCGTCACTGTCGGTTGAGTTGTCCTCACACAGTTCTTGCCTCAGCACGTGAGTCTGTCTTATCAAAGCTCCACATGAGTCTGTCTCAGCTGACATCACTCTGCCAATCAGCCCAAGTCCAAGGAAGCCACCAGAATATCACCAGAAGATTTGGGGTGTTTTTCTTTATATGAAGTCATGACAAACGATGACCATTCAGGAATAGCAAGGCATACCAATACCATCCAGTGTCATCCACTGCTTGCTGGGTCCTTCTTAACATCATGCATCTTTCATGTGTCTGCTTTAGCAGAACATCCTTTCACCTGTGTCTGCTTCAGCAAAACATCCCTTCACGTGTCTGCCCCAGCAAAACACCATCTGACACAACTGACTTTCCAAAGATACCATAAGTTTCTACTTCAAATAGACTTATGTAGAACAGTAGCTTTAGAATGTTAGCATTCAAATTCAATATGAAGAGTTTTCTTTTAGAACTTAAATGCCAGAGGTGGTAGGGACCCCTCTTTTGCTTTAATGCTCAAAGACCTCAAAAATTTGGCTGATTTTCTTCACTGCCCCTTGAGGGTGGCTGGGGCCTGTGTGTGACCTTCCTCTCACACAATCACTCTCTCTTTTTATGTCTTTTTGGACTAAGGTAGCATATGAAGAAATACACATAGCTAATAATGAGTCTATGAACAAGTAATACCCCCAATAAAATATTAATATCAATTTCATAGGAGTCCAATTTGAGACTTATCCACAGGGACCAAACATAATTGGAAATGCACTGTGTTTCGTCTTGTGTGGGTTTTATACTGTTCCTGTCAATTGACTGCCTCTTTCTTTATTACACTTGGACCGCCCTCAGGGTGAGGATCGTATATCCTTGTTGCTTTGTGTGGAGAGCTCATTATGTGTCATTGAGGGATATTTATTCTCTCCACTTCCTTCTATCTCACACTTTCCCTAGATCCTCTCCTATTGCTTTACACTCCAAGCAGTATCTCTTTGATTCTCTTATTTAAATACTGGGTCTAAGTGCGAGGTTCATTAAATCACTCTTTGCTTTGGGTCATGGGGACAGGATGCAGAGAGGCTGATGTTCAAATATAGATAATAAGAGACAATAAGAGGTCCTGCCCTTCAGGGGGAGCTCCACTCTCTGCCCTCTTAGTCCACACTTGGAAAGAAAGGCTGGAGGGCAAACCCACCCATTTCCATTTTTATTTCTGGGAAGAAAAATGCTGCAGCTTTGAGACCTTCCCCTTTGAAGTTCTAGCTTGTTTGTAGCATATGACACCACTCAGATTGCTCTCCATAATAAACAATGGTGGGATTAAAAGTATGGAAAAGTGCAGGAGTCCCAGCCCCCCTCCTTTGCAGCTGAGGTGGGGAAGAGGAGAGAGGAGGGAGAAGGAGCCAGAGGATGATTGAAAACAATTACCCTTCCATTTCGCCAATGCTTAAATCCAGTCGCGCTTTCTCATTTAATTCTCTGAAACGAAGAGCCCCTCTGTTAGCCTTAAAATGCAAGCAAGAGGCGTTTTTAATGTGTGGTTTTCCCAGAAACGGAATGCTAGCACTCCTATTAATCCAAAACATCGCTGTTGGGTTTTGTTCTTCTTGATATTTGGAAGCTGGTGATGGCGGGAGGAGAGGACTCCTGTGTGGCTCGAGGATTGCCCGTAAGTGGCATTATTACTCTTAAGTTGCAAAGAGTAATGTAAGAAGCACTCAGAGAGAGCATGCCCGGGCCCTCTGTGGGCTGTCTGCATACGAGAAAGGAGAATGAAATCACAAGGCACATGTTACAACCATTTCTACCTTTCAGGACTCAGTTCTCTGGGTTTGGGGTCACACACACACACACACACACACACACACCTTTGAATAATGCAAAGAATCATTACAGTCCACTTTATCCCAAAGTGCCTAGATCAGGTGTTTAGTAAAGTGCATAACTTAGCTCCAGCTGAAGGCCCAGCACACTCTGCTGTGGACCCAGAATGTCTTAGACTCAGCATCAGATGTGCATGCCTCATTCCACACGGGGCTGCACTAGATTGTGGATGATGTTGCGTGTGGGTCATCCCATGAAAGGGGCATTTGAATCCCCACCTGTGGAGGAAATTTGTCCTCTCCGGCATCACACAGCTGGACACTATAGTAAGGCTGGTGTTTAAACCTAGGGCTTCCTACCCTGACTCCAGGGCTCCACACGCGTCTTCATGCCTCCTTTTGCAGTAAGACAAAACTTCAAAAAAGTGAGGTATTTATTACCAGAAGGGCTGACAGCAGGAAATCGTGAAGCTGAAGGCAATGGCATACAATTCTCCCTCAGCCTCCAGCCCGCAGAAGTGACCACCTTGCTTCCTCAAGTATTACAGAATAAACAGTACCGTAATACCCCGTGACTACCTTGCTTCCTCAAGCATTACAGAATAAATAGTACCGTAATACCCCAACATCAATCAATGTTTTGGCCCTGAGACGAGCCTCAGATTCAGACCGACAAGGCCCCCTCTGCCATGAGCAGACACTCATATGTTCACCTCACACTTATTAGAATCCCACTGTGTGATCGAGATTGTGTAGTAACTGTGGGCGACATGGCTCAGTTGAGATTGGATATTTTGTCCCAGCTTTTCAAGTCTACTGGGGGAAAAGTACCAATCTATGTCAAGGTCACAGTTGCTGCTCACTAGCTGAGTAGGATGAGATAGGAAGACTCTAAGTCAACAGTTTGTTCCCACGCCTCCTTTCTCCTAATAGCTTTGTCCCTTATTAAGATATGTCTGTCACAGTGCCTCTGCCTGCTGAGGAAGCCCGGTTGGAGTTTATTACTACAGAGTTGCAGAGTTAGAGTCCCTGGTGAAAGAGAACTTGGGATTTGTGGATGCACGGGTATAAGTGTGTCCAGAGGGGGCAGGCCGTGGGGAGGGGAATTGGGAACTGTGCATAAAGAGGATCAAGAAGACTTAGCTTTGGAAGAACATGGGGGCTGCTGAATGACTGTTCCAGTAGTGGAGTTAAAGTACATGTGGTGCTGATTTGGAGTAAATGTGGTAGAGGAATGCCAGACCCGCTACTGACCATACTTCTTTTTTTTTTATTATTATTATTTTCTTTATTTACATTTCAAATGCTATCCCGAAAGTTTCCCATACCCCTCCCCCCACCTCTGTTCCCCTACCCACCCACTCCCACTACTTGGCCCAGGCCTTGCCTTGTGCTAGGTCATATAGAGTTTGGCAGACCAAGGAGCCTCTATTCCCACTGATGGCCGATTAGGCCATCTTCTGCTACATATGCAGCTAGAAACACAAACCCAGGGGGTACTGGTTAGTTCCTGTTGTTGTTCCACCTACAGGGTTGCAGCCCCCTTCAGGTACTTGGGTACTTTCTCTAGTTCCTCCATTGGGGACCCTGTGTTCCATCCAGTAGCTGGCTGTGAGCATCCATTTCGGTCTGACCATACTTCTATTACATGCACTTGAGGGACTGCTCATTGCCTCCCTAATATCCAGGATCGCCTAGAACAGAGGCAACTCAGTTAGGCTTCAAGCTCTCCTATTGGCTCCTCCTGGTTTGGAGGTGATGAGATAAGGCCTTTTACCCGGTGGGGCTGCTCTCACCCAGGGTAGCATGGCAAATTTGATCCGTTTAAGCATAAGGGGCATATGGAGGAGTGGAGCACACTCAGCTAGCCCAGGTTACCTGTTTATTTTACAAAACCCATCTTCAGTGGAGCTGTGTGCTTTCATGAACAAGCTTTGGAGAGGGGGGCAGGTCAAACAGAAAGCACAAGGGCCTGTTAGAACATAACTGTCCTAACAGCTTTGAAAGGTGTGATGGTAGGCAGTCTCCGCAGCCGCCACTTCACGCCTTCTGGGAGGTGTTCACGGGAGCTTTCCATTACCTGCCAGCTGAAGCGAAAGGCTTCATGATTAGATCCTGATTTGATAAGCCCCGTTAGGAATCGGTTGCTTGGTATCAACACTTGAAGATGCCTATGTTTACCACTTATTAAACAGTCCATCCGCAGGTTGTACTGATCCAGCTTCCAAAACCTAGCCTAAGTCAGTCCATATTTTTGACCCTGTATCTGTGAAAGGCCTTACATCTTGTCTCATCTATTGCTGTACCGAGGAGGAGGTGGAATAAGTTCAGGAGCTGAGAATGTGGGCTCTTGAGCCTCACGGCTCTGCTAGCTGTTTAGCTTTAATCAAATTACCAAATATCTCTGAACTCTTATCCATAAGAGATGGGAGATTCTGTACTTGATAAAGAACGGCTGGGAGAGAGTGGGGGGTTAAAGCCCGCCCCTTTCCTCTCTACCAAGCCCCTTCTGTATGCTGCTTTACTTTCTAGGACCAGCCCCCGGGTCCCCAAGAAAACACAGAATGAAAACTTGCTCGTTTCTGTGTATTAATCAAATCTTTATCATAGCCCAGATGCGCCCTGACCTCTCCCCTACCTGTCCAAATTTTCTGTCCTGTCTTACTTTCTCCTAACTATACTTGTCTCCGGCAAATTTCCCATATCAAATCTGCATACAGGGCCATAACCTGTTTCCTCTCATCCGGCATGCTCTGCTCTAAGATCTTGACATGTTCTTCCCCACATGACCTTTTCATGTCAACCCCAGTCTTGGTCTCAGACATCTCCTTGACTGCATTCAGGAAACAATCCTTCCCCTCCGGCTCCCTCTATTCTGTGTGGTAGCCTCACCTCCATTCTCTGCCTAGGAGCACAGTCAGAGTCTGTTCCTAGAGCTACCTCCTTTACACGAGCCCGCTTTACCTGTGGACTGGAAACACAAAACGGACCTTAGGCTGTCTGTCCCCTGGGTTTGAACAGACTAAGACAATGGCTCTCACCTGTGGGATGCGACTCCTCTGGGGACATCTAACGGTTCTTTCATGAGGGTTGCCTAATATAATATCAGCAAATATAAATATTTATATTACAATCCATAGCAATTGCAAGATTACAGTTATGAAGTAGCAACAAAAATAATTTTTATGGCTGGGGGGGGGTCACCACAACCTGAGGAACTGTACTAAGGGTTGCAGCTTTGGGAAGGTTGAGAAACACTGGGCTAAGTCCTCCTTCCTCAGGGGATGATCCCTGGGAGGTACTGGAGGTCTGGAGGACTGTGCCCTGTTTTTCCTGTTCACTCTTGTCCCTACTTCCCAACTCCTGTTCCAGAAGTTGCTGGGACATGCAAATTTTATCCTTGAGCTTGCTAGCAGGAAAACCAATCTGGCAAAGCCAATGCTTACCACAGTCTATGGAACAGAACATCTGTGAGAACAATGTTTGTCTCAATAAGTATTTGTCACCTATGTGTTTCTCTATGTGAATACATACAGCACACAGTAAACAACATATGAGATACACTTGATATACAAAGGACACATATATATTTCAGGTATATATGTTTTGCAATATATAGACTGTCAGAGAATTCAAATGTATCTACAAACAGTGTGACTTTGGGGATATATCTTAAAAATTCTTGTAACTCAGAGCTAGGGAGATGGTTCAAAGGGAAAAGCGCCTGCTGCAGAAGGGAAGGGAACAGCCATGCATGCTTTAACCCCAGTGCAGTAGTGGTGGAAACAGAGGATCCCAGCTACCTAGTCTAGCCAAATTGGAATCTGTGTCATAGGTGTGCATGTCATGTACACCCAACCACACCACACAGAGGGGGAGTGGGTAAGGAGGGAGAGGGCAGAGGAGTCAGGGAGAGAGAGGAGTTAAAAGGTTCTATGGTTTCTGTCAGTTCGTCCTTCCTACCATAGCTGTGCAACTGTGGCATACCTAGTCATTATTATAGGGCTTTCACTTGTTAAAAAAAAAAGTCCTATTTTATGTTAACTATAAAATATATGTGATAGATGCTCACAAGCCTTGAGTGTTAAATCTACATGATCAAAGTGGGAGCTTGCGTAGGAATTTCAGTAGGCATCCAGAATAAAGCTGGTGAATCACGTCTCTTCTGGAGGATCTACTACTGTGTAATTAGGACTGATTCTATTGAGGTTCCTCAAGCCATTTTAGTCATTGCTGAGTTCCATGATCTCTAAATAGCCTGTGCTGTCTGACTTGGGAGGCGTATTTTGGCCTGTAAGTTCAAAGCGAGGAGATGTCCATCATGGCAAGGCCTGGAACAGGGAAATGATGATCTGGTTGTTGTAATCAGGTTATGTTTTCTTGGAATGATCCATGAGTTGTCACTAAAAAAATGAGTTGGGGGAGATGTTAGTGGATTGTACAAGGCTTGTACCTGATTTGGAATATGAAGTTTGTGGGCAGTTATTGATTTCCCTCAGTGGGTGGAATGTGTTTGCTTCGTGACATACTGGCTGGAGGAGTGAGGGTGGTTGAGAGAGCAAATTGCTGACAGAGTCGTGCCGTGTCTATGGAGTGACTCCTTCTAGTCTAGCTGATCCAGCTAAGTGGCCTTTCACATCTGCAGATGGTCCTTGAGCCCAAGGGAAAAAGGCAGCTAAAAGAAGCTGAGCCATCCTTACTGTGCTCAGCCCTGCCCAGTAGAGCTAGGGTTTTAATCAAGGGCTTTTCCAGTGTGCCAAGACACATCGGGGAGAAACAGCGAGCCTTGACGGCCATAAGCTCTCTAGTAACCCAAGAGGGTTAAACTGAGCTGAGTTTGCCTTCCAGTCAATAGAAACTTGGCCAAAGGCCAATGAATTTCACCTTAAGGTCTGTGAAATATTGACCAGGATTGAAGAGGCGATTAACTAGTGCTGGTGACAAAGTGAAAGGCTGGCTTGGAATAAAATGACAGGTCCAGACGTTACGGTCAGGCTTGCAGAGAAGGGCAACCACGTAAAGATGCAACTGGACAACACACCACCCTATGCTGTGTCTAAGTCACTTCTCTGAGTTCGCCATCTTCTCGAATGATATGTAGTCTCCACACGTGATGGACCAACATGGTACCTGAGATCAGAGACTGGCTAATGATACTCCATCAGAGACGTGAGGTTATAGCTTCCTATTTCAATGAGAGATTTGTTTGGTTTTTCAATCCCTCGAACGAGTTGCCGAGAGAAGGGTCCTATTTGTTACTGTGTGCATTACACTCTATGTAGAGGCTCCTGATAGTTTCACAAAGGGTCTGGAGTTGCACCAACGGGTGCTACAAAACACAACCTGGGAGCAATAGGAATACACTTAAAGATTTCCAGACGGCGAAGACTGACTATAGACAGAAGGATGATAACTTAGGACATGCCACTCAGATCATAGAAGAAGCACTCCATCAATCTGAAAGGTCACAGATTCATAGCGGGTTGGATGTTGATCTTGAGGAAGCATAGAATCTAAGATGGTACCCCAATTTCCTTGGTTGATTGTGATGGGGTGTCTTCACTCTGAGAGAAAGCAGAAGAGAACATATGTACGGAAAGATGTCATACACAAATATGATTCATAAGTGGCTCTTTCCTCCGGAACTTAGGCTGTGGCTGTGTTCATGGGTAGAAGATTTGCTCAATGCTCTCCAAGGTGGCTCTTCCAAAGGGCAGAGTTTCTGTCTTTCTCTCACTGGATGATATGAGGAACAAATAAGAGAAAGGACAATCTTATTTGAAGTGTCCTTGGGTAATAACTTCACTGAAAAGGCACATCACTCTTCAAAGGGGCTGTGAGATCAGGTGCACAGAACCACCTATCATAACCCAGCTTTCTAGGGGAAAAAAATGAAAGCTGAGCCCAGGAATGCTGCATTTTCCTCTGCAGTCACAGGACAAAGAACCTTCGGATTACAACACAGAGAACTGGGTAACTATGCAGAGACCTCAGCAGTGGTCTGCATTACAATGTGGACTTGACACCTGCTGGCAGATTGCCCAGCTTTTGTCAGTGTGGGTACGTTCATGAGGCAAGAATCTCACACAGGGATGTGGGCCGTGAGATCCATTATCTCTGTCTATGAAGATTCACTTAAGGCTTTGCAAGATCTACCTTTTAAAACCATTTGCGTCTGTTAGCCTGACAATCAAGCAATGATTTAGAAGCACTGCCTCTTGAAGCTCTCATTGGCTAATGTAATTTCACAGCTCCAATTACAAACCAGAAAAATTACTTCATCTCCCAAACAGAGGAGGTAGACATTTCTGAGAAATCAGGGTTAAAGAGAAGACAAAGTCCTTTCTGCAAAAACAAACAAACAAACAAACAAAAGATCAAAAAACAAACAAACAAACAAAACAAAAAACAAAACCAAAAACAGGCCCCAGTATTGCTGGCTTCCTCAGTGAGAGTTTTGCTGAGGCTCAACATCAGCAGCCTCCAGCATCCAGGGATGCTGGTTTTGCTAATGTTATATGCTAAAATTTCAGATTGATGGAGTGCTTTTTTTCTGGAGTTTGATCTTCTCTAATACAAACATATCCACTTGTCCACCTTTCCTCCTGGTTGTAGAATTTTGGATGAGGCTTTAATAACGATTTGGTTCAACCTGTTGCCTGACCTTTCACAGCGTTATCCCAGTGTGTAAGCTGCTACCCAGTGTTTGAATACCTAGTAGTGGGGAGTTCATCACCGGACTTTCCAAGGGAATGAACTATTTTAGCTCAGTTTTAAGTAGGAGTTGAAGGACAGCTACTTCTCATAAAGATTGTTAGTGTTTAAAATATCTCACCAGGCTTGTCCCTTGAATTTAAATCTCTGCAACAGGGCCTGGTAGAGATGGTTTAGAATGTAATTTGAAGCCCCTCCTCCCTGGCCATGCTATGCCTGTTCCTCACTCACCACTGTAGGGAGGGACAGTCTTCAGTTTCTTCATTGTTTTGTCATCTGCACGAGGAGTCTTATCTCCCTTGGCTTGGGTGCTGAGAGGTGGTTGGCTCTGGTCATTCATTTCCACTTCAGAAGCAGTGCCCTCACATAGAGAAGCCCAATCCATATAGCTGAGTACCGACCAACGAAAGAAACGTGTGTGTGTGTGTGTGTGTGTGTGTGTGTGTGTGTGTGTGT
>NC_034603.1:3415822-3430296 GCF_900095145.1 Mus pahari | reverse complement strand
TGTGTGTGTGTGTGTCTGTGTATGTGTGTGAGTTAGTTAAATTGCACAAATGGGTTAATCCTTTATCTGACTTGACATCTTCCTGCGGGTCCTATTGATCTCATTTTACAAACAATTTCAAGTTTTAAGTTACAGAAGTGCTTAACACATTGGTTTCCTAACCTTTTCTTGTCTTGATCTGGGGACTGAGCCAAGCACCTTATGTATGCTAAGCACACACTCTACCTGGCACTACATTCCCAGCCGTAGTCATATTTTAAACTCAAGATAACTGTCTACTCTTAATCTGTTTTTTCTTTCCTTCAAGGTCTTTGGAGACCTTTAGCCTCAACAGAATACGAATGGTTTATGTCAGGAGTAGGAGTCTGGGGTAACAACAGGGGACTAATGAACATTTCTGTCCCTTGTCCTAGCCTACTCACCCTGGCAGCTCGGTGCTCTTGGGCTCTAGGTCTTCAGTTGCTTCAGTCATTCTATACATTGCAGTGACAATGAATCTCCTCGGGGGGCATTTGGTGACTCTCTAGTGTTACTGTAGATCTCCTTTGTTCTTTTAGTTACAAAAAAACTTAACTTTTAAAGAAAATGATAATGCTTATCTTCTGATGGTTTAAAGATAGGAACAGTAGTGAGGTATACTTGGGCCATGAAGTATCCTGATGTTAGAACTACCCATGTTCTAAGGAAGGGCTTCCTTCCTGAGATGATCTTCCCCAGTTTTCCTGTCACCCTGTACCCTAACACCTGCTATTTCCTTTGTCAAATCTGAAGCTTCAGGGGCACTATCCCTTCTTTAAAAAGCAAACTTCTAAACAAACATGTAGGACATTTCTTTTCTAGATCTGCAGGCAACAGAAACCTACTTTGGAAAGTTACATCTAAATAAATGAATTAGAAGACAGTCATTCATTGACTCTGGAAAAGTTGCAGAATTAGTTATCAGAGGGACCAGAGAGAGGGTCCTGCGAGAGGGACCAGAGACAAGGGCCGGTGGCCTTCTCCATGCGGTTGACAGCTGAACTCCATGAGGTCTGGAGTCTCCATATAATGGTTCAGAGTACAGGCTTTGATTCCTCTGGAACCTTCAGTTCCTATGCATACACATATAACATCAGCAAAATAATATCACCTTCTCCCCTCGTGGCCAAGAAGAATAACTGAGTTAACTCTTGCCAAATGCTTCCAGTGGTGCATTTGAACCTAGCATACTGTAAGCACTCAACACACATTAGTAGTCAGTCATGTCATCTGTTACCATTAAAAAAGAGCCCTTAAGATTCCGATGTCAGGGCACAACCCTATTTGGGACCCAATGCTCAGCCATTACCCAAGGGAGTGCAGGCACCTTCCAACAGCCTCTGCAGGTTAGAGCCCGTGATGGGCTTTCCAGAGTCGGTCAGGATGCTGGCCAGGGATGTGAGTGCAGGTGTTGAGATGGAAGGGAGTTGTGCTTTGCATCTTTGATTTAGTTTCTGCCCTTTCTAACGGTTCATTACTCTGGTCAGATTTTTTTTAAGTAGCTAACAGGAAAGAACCGGAGCTTATTCCTGAACCTCCAGAAACCTGGTGTCTTGAAAGATAAAAGAAATGTTCAACATCTACTGTTGGATTGAATTTAACTGACATTCTGGTGTATATGATTCATGTTTTAGCTCAAGTGGCATCTGGCTATGGATGGTTTGAAACAGTTTGGATTTTTTTTTCTAAAGGTTTTGTTTTGTTTTTTAAGGGGGATGTAGAGAGAAAATTGTGTAAGACTTTAGAACAACCCAGAAATGTCCTAAGACAGCTCTGTCAAGAAGGATTCTCTGCTCTGAGAAAGTTCTAATTTATTGCAATAGGAAAGCAATGTGCATAGGAGCAAGTGGGAGACCATTCAATGTTTTGTAACTTGAAAAATGTCCAACAATAGAATTATGGCTAAATAAGGAAATATGTCAATGATTTGAGAATGTTATAGTGGTTAAATAATTAAGTTAGTTGTTATGCATAATTATATAAAAATTGCTCCAAGGAATACTGGTAAATGAACAGTACCAAGTAACTAAGCCATACATGTAACTAAGCCACCTTTTGAAAAGCAGATATAGGCAGTGACACTGTAGGATTTATTTTACTTATGTATGGAAAGTCATAGACAAAGATCATGACAGTTCATGACCTCAATACGACATGAATAAAAGCAAACACAAAATAAAAATGAGACTAGGCAACCCTATACTGCAGTATTTGGACATATGTATATGTGTGTATGTGCATATACATATTTAAACATATAAAATAAAATAGCTAGATGGTTCTTGGGAATGAGGTTCAGAGGAAAAAACAGAATTGTGAATCATATTCTAAGGAAATCTTAACCTAACCTTTAATACTTAATTTTTCTTTTACAAGGAAAATACATTTGTTAATTATCAACCTAATGAAAAATGTCATATAAATTGTTCAGTTCTGTAACAATGTAAGTATCATGGGGTAGATCTATTATAAGTAGATAGAAAATACTATACTTATTTACAACTGTGTTATAATATAAAGGTGATTGTTTTCATGAGAAATGACAGATGTTATCTATATGTTCATAAATATATGTAATACACATGCACACATATATAATGTGTATATGTATGTATGTATGTATTGTGTATGTGTTGTGTATGTATTGTGTGTATATGTGTATGTATGTATGTAGTGTGTGTGTGTGTGTGTGTGTGTGTGTGTGTGTGTGTAAAACTAAGGAAGCTAGACAGTAACCGTACATACCTGATATTGTTTTGCTTCCAGAATGCCGGGACATTCTGCTTCCTGTCATCACCAAAGAGCTGAAGGAGCTGCTGGAGCAGAGGGACGACGGACAGCACCAGCCCTCTGAGAAGAAGTACTGTGTGGAACTTCTCAACAGCATCTTGGAGGTCCTCAGCTGTCAGGATGCGGTGAGTCCTCACGACGAGGCTGCTGCCCTGGGCTTCAACCTGGGCTCTGCTGATTAAACTGTAAAATATTGATGCTGATGAAGAGCATCTGAAATGTAAAGAGAGAAACCAATACCTGTTCAGCGGGCTGACCATTCCAGTGACAAATTCCCCATGGCCGTGAATGGTGGAGATGGGACAGACAGCTGTTAGGAGTGCAGAATGTGACATTGTGTCAACCTGTGCTCTGGTGGACAGGTTTTCCCTATGTGCAGGCTTGAATATCATCACAGCCCTTCTAGGTGATTTGCAGTTGGTGTATCTGTTTTTTCATTCCTGGTTTGCATGGCTACCAAGGGGAGCTTCTCTTGCCCATATGTTCAAGAGAACACGCTTGGTGACTTTCATGCCGAAGGGTTTGGGTTTGGTGTCCCTGGAGACTTCTCATAGTGATAGAAATGGGCAAGACTCTTCCTGCCTTAGCCAGTTCTGGAGAAAGGGTATGGAGTGTGTTTCTCAGAGGGGCAGGGCTGAAGCTCTGAAGCCAAAACACATTTGGTTGCCATTGTTTAGTCATTTAGAGACAGACATGGAACCTAAAGGAAATGTCCCAGTGGAGTGCTTCTGAAGGACAGATCTTAGAGAGCTGTGCAGGCTGAGCCACAACCTAGACCTGCTGAGAACCTCAAGAGGAAGGAAAGGGTCAGTCGGTTGGTTTGGCTTGACCAAGTTTTTATAGAAAGGTCTCAGTGTACATTGTCCTCCAGTGGGACTGGACTCAGAAGTCTTGGATTCAAACAATCAAGAAGTCTTTACTGAATGTGTGTGTAAGCATTCCTCCTTGCAGGAACACTTTCTGCTCCTGCGAAGTCCTCAGAGAAGAACTTTCTGAAGGAACTCTCTGTGGTGGGCGGTAGCTTTAAACCTTCGCAAGGTGATATTTCTGTACTGCTCATTTCTGATAGCCATGATTATCGAGTTCCCAATATGTGATTTCTGTTACTTCCTTCTGTACTAACCATACTAATCAGCAGTCTTCTACTTAATTGGGTAAAAACAGAGGCTTGTTTCATTCATTCATTCATTCATTCATTCATTCATTCATTCACTCAGAAATACATATAAAGCACACCAAGTGCTAGGCATTGGGGATACAAAGTATGGAATAGTTCCTCAAGAATGTGGTTACAGAAATGTAAATAAGCAACTGGAATATGCAAGCTGAACTCTGAAATCCACTGTATGTTAAGGACATGAGTGGAAAATTCCAGTCCATGAAATCTTGTTCCATACCCCTAGTAGTAAGGTTCATTATTCTCACTTTATGAAAAATATTAAGATTCATAGTCACTTATTAAATAAGGCTAGATGAAATAATTCCAGCTGAGGTTCATCAGACTGTGTGGCCCCTGTGGTCATGGGCAGTATTATTATTACTAATTGTTTATTAATTATAGAGTCAATATATGATCCTTAAGTTATGACTTTCAGTTAAAATGTTTGTACTACTGGTTAACAAAACTGTCTCAAATCACATATATATTTATATATGCATTATGTTTATGTATATGTATATATGTACATATATATATATATGAAAAATAAATGAATTTCATGTTTAGACATGGGTCCCAAACACAAGATATTTCATCACATATATGGGATAAACATATCTTTAAAATCTGCAAAGCTAAACTCTAGATGCATGCTAAAGTACTAGACCTACCAAGGAGTGACTAAGTGTATGGGGAGGCATTAGGAGTATGAGAGAGGGGAGACTATCAAGGAAGCGTTCACAAAGGAGTGAAAGCAGCTAATGGTCAAAAGTTACAAGTAATTATGACTCCAGCTAATTGCTATTTTCTAGGCATTGTGCAAAATGCAATTTATGCATTCTTATTACTTTGCCCCTAGTAGTAAGGTTCATTATTCTCACTTTATGAAAAATATTAAGATTCATAGTCACTTATTAAATAAGGCTAGATGAAATAATTCCAGCTGAGGTTCATCAGACCGTGTGGGCCCTGTGGTCACGGGTCTGAAGACTCAAGGGCACCGCTACTTCCTTCCTGTCCACACGCTTGTCCCACGGAGAGAGAATGTGGAAGCTGGGACCTTGAAGACGCATCAGTTCTCTGGTGATGAGACTGGGATGACAGAGTCTCTAGGCACATCTGCTTGCCAGCTGTTGGGCTGACACGGGGCTTTGCCTTTAAATCCTCATTTATTGTTATTTTAAGGTGGAAAGGAGTTTGGTCTTACAACATAAGGACATGGGAGCTGGCTCTCCATTTCTTCAGAAATATCTTAATGCTTCCTCTCTGTTGAATAGCAATTTGCAATGGTCCTTTTCAGCTTATTATGAAAAGTGTCAGAGGCATTTGGGAACTCTCGGTTTGGAGAATCACAACTGTAATGAGCACCCTCGTTATTCTTATTCCTGATGGTAGGGAGTGCCCAGTTCGTTTTTACAACTGCTGAAGCTCTGTCCACCTCAGGGGAGTGGCATCCCTCCGTGCTCTGCTCACTAGATCGTCATCCTTTTGCAACTTTGGTAATACCACAGACCCTTCCTCCCTCCTGTGAGAGGAGACTTCTGTTTCACCTAGCCTATAGGGAGTAGGAGGCCCTGAGTAACTCCCGGGCTGAGTGTGTAGGGGTACGATGTTAACTTCCCAGTCTAAGTACCTTTCATAATGAGATCCAACTAGAGACTTGGCTCACTCCTCTCTCAGGATGAGCCACTGTCTACTAGATGACTTACCAAATGGCATCAGCACTATCAAGTTGGTGCAAGTTTCTGATCTGGCGAGCTTTACCCCACACCTCTATTTCCAGAGATGAAACCATGTCCTTGCCAGTGTCATCTATGACTCCATGGGCCTGAGCACAATGAGCCAGACTGTAAATCAGAAATCCCAAACTACCTCATCAGAATCTCTCTTGTTGTGGTTGGTTGTGACTCCGAGGGCAGACTTCAACACTGAGGTCCCAGCCCAAGCCTTGGGATTTCAGTGCTAAGAGGCTGGAGGAGGCACAGCACTGAGAAGTTGCTAGGTACTAAAGGGCAGTCGTGGGCCAGGGTTCCAGTGCAGTAGCTCCCAGTCTTAAGTCTACTCTAGGGATCTGGAGGGACACTGAAGCATGGTTTGATCATCAGGTCTGGAGACTGGGGTCTGATGCCTGATGGCTTCTCTCATCCAGTACACAGGTGGCTTCTATGCCTCTGGGTTGTAGGCCATGCTGGAATGTGACCCATTCTAATTCCCTTCAGTATTTACTTGAACTAGAGCAGTGCGTCTTGACCTTCCTAATGCTTCGACGCTTTCATACAGTCCCTCATGCTGTGGTAAGCCCCAACCATAACATTATTTTCATTGCTACTTCATAACTGTAGTTTTCTACTGTTGTGAATGGAAAAGTAACATCTAATATGCAGAATATCTGATACATGACCCATCAGTTAAGAACCACTGAACTAGAGGAGTAGCTAAACTCCCTTTCAGTTCTTTGCTTCCTTAATTCAAGAGCCCTGTTCAATCTGTATTTAATAATCCTCAAGATAACAAAGACTTCCAATGGACTCATTCTACTCCAGGATTCATTCTGACAGGGTAGCAGTAACGCGGAGCATGTAGAGACCTGACTTTGAAAATCCAGATGTATGAACAACAGGATTTTATGCACTCATTAAAAAAGAAAAAAGTAAATCATTACATTTGGAGGAAAATGGATGCAACTGGAAGTCATTATGTCAAGCGAAATAAGCCAGACTCGGGAAGATGAGTACCGCGTGCTTTCTCACACGCTAAACCTAAATTTAAAATCATATATACATATGGATCACTATATTTGTGCTTATATATGTGCTTGTAGGTTACAAAGCTAGAAAGGGGGATCATGATGAGGGAGGAAAAGATTGTCAAGGAGATGAAAAATAAGGTAATATATTTATAATATATTTACCATTGCATGTATAATGGGAAAGCAGAAGGCATGATTAACTGGGTGGGAACTGCAGGGGGGAGGGTCACACCGAGGGCAGTGGGGGAGTGTAGTGAATGGAACAATGTATAATAACGCATATGTCTGAAGGTGAGAGCCAGTACTTTGTATACTCACCTTCAAAATCAGTTTAAAAGAAGGGAGGGAAGGAGCCCAGACCATGGGATGCCCACACTTGTTTTACACAGGTGGAGGGAAGGAGCCCAGACCATGGGATGCCCACACTTGTTTTACACAGGTGGAGGGAAGGAGCCCAGACCATGGGATACCCACACTTGTTTTACACAGGTGCAGACAACACTTAGACTTTGAAAGGAAACACATTTAGAAAGGCCACCCAGACCAAACGTCCTCGATTTTTTTCTTCTGCTTATTCAGACCCACTATCCAGACAATAGGGCCAGTTGTTACTGAGTCTTAGTTGATGCAGGACAGCAAGTCTTTGCCCCAGCCTAGGCTTAGAAGATGACCACTGACTGGAGCTAATTCTGGGAAGTGTATGGCAGTGCAGCAGTTAGTGTCAAGTTTCTCTTTGGGGCTGGGCTTGTGTTGGGGGATGGGAAAGGATGCTTACCTTCAGTTGTCACTGTCATCACAGCCCCACCGGGAGGCCTAACAGGTTCTCTGTGAGCCTGGGCAGCCTATGGCACTGTGAGCCATCTTAGCCTGGTTAGGAGGTCCTAAATTGTTATTTATTTAAAGAATAGTGCTAAATCTCCTCACTGGGCTGCCCTGCTTGCTTGCACCTAGCCTATGAAAAGTGCCAGCTCAAGTGAGGAATGAGCTTCTATTTTTGTCAACTCCCCTTTCTTTGTCACTGAGCAAGTTTGGCCATCAGCTCTGGTGACCCTTGAAGATGGTTTCCCAGGGATCTCATTCTGTACCTCAGAGCCATCTGAGGAGCTCAGATAATTTAACTTTGCACCTGAACTGGATGGGGTTGCTTTATTCCCCACCCCCTAAACCAGGGCATTCATTTTTACATCTCATTTCATGAGTAGAGCAGAGGGTGACCATTTCATGCCTCATGCAGCAATCACAGGGGCAAAGGAGAGCTTGCATTCTCCAAAGGGAAAAGGCTGCTCATTCCTAGGATGAGGTATCATGGTGCCAACAGTGCCCAGAATCACCACTTTAAAAAGAATGAAAGGTTCTGTGATCTGCACCTTTAATCCAAGCACTGGGCAGACCGAGGCAGGAGGATTACCTGGTAGCTCAAGACCTTCCTGGGATGTAGATTGAAGCCATGTCTAAACGTATCTGTTCTAAATGTGAGGTTTGTGTTTAGGTTTGTGTTAGTCTGTTGACTGTGCCTGGGCATGAGATGAGGAAAGTGCTACGCAATCCTACACAGCTCTAGTCTTTGACCCCCTCCCCTGCTTCAACACTGGGTGGACGAAAACCTGCAACTGCAGCTTCTCTCCTACAACATCCTTGCAATTCCCCATTCCTCTCTGTAGGGAAGATCCCGAATTTCTGTTAGCTTTAGAGATGTTCAGAGTTTTCCCAATTCCATCCCCACTCCTCCCCACCCCTCAGAGAGGATTAAAAAGCTCCGTTATCTTCAATTCTGCCTTTTCTTCCTTTCCTGTCTGGCAACTGAGATGGTATTCCTGTACCGACTCTTCTGTGCTACTTTTGCATCCCTCTCCATGCAAGCTTGGAGCACAGATGCTCAGAGCATAAGTCTCATCCTCCACGTCACAGAGCCGACCTGGGGCCATGTGCTCCCACTCTATCCTTCTGCTCCAGCCTGCAGCGCTATAGTCCTTTCTCAGCTCCAGTCCCCTCTTGGCATTGTTTGAAAGTGGCCACTGCTCTGCTCTTCACTTAACTAACTCCTACCCAAAGCTAGATCTGAAGTCACATGAATGTTGCTGTCCTTGGGAAGCCTCCTCTCTTCCTGTGCTGTGGTCCTCGGAGCCACTTACCTGCTCTGTTGTGTACTCGTGTGGTCAGACCCTGAGGGCTAGCCTGTCTACGTGCAGGACTGAAGTGCCCTGAGATAGAGGTCAGCTACACTTGCCTCTACCACTGCCATCCCAGTAGCAATTTGCCCCAGTGGCTGCTGGGAAGGAAGATGTGTTGTGTGCACAGCACCCCATCCCACTTCAAACAATGAATGACAGGATGAGATTCAACTGATCTCTCTCTCTCTCTCTCTCTCTCTCTCTCTCTCTCTCTCTGTCATTATTTTCTTTGCTCTTTTTGTACATCAGTTGCAAAAGGGTACAATTAATCCCACCTCCCTACTGGTCTGCACAGGACAATTTTGTTTTATCAAACAAACAAAAATGTATCCAGTTGACTTTAGATGACTAAACTGAATTTATTAGTGACTCAGGAACCAGGCAGTGTTCTTTCTGAGCATTAGAAGGAATTCCACTGCATGTGGTTGAGCATCTGGTTCTCGCAGGGTAGCTTCAGCTGCCTTAGAAACAAAAGGATGTGGCATGCTGATTGGTTATTTTGACATTTCTTCAGGTTACTTTTCCCATAAGGATTACAATGGAGGAGGGGAGTAGGGGGAGCATTTTTATGAATGCTTTTACTAGCCAAACTCTTTCCAATTGGTTGTTCTGACTCTCCTGATTTTGTTTAATGGTCTCTTTAAGTTGCTGTTGTTGTCTGTTGTATTTGTTGTCTGTTGTCTGTTGTTGTTGTTGTTGTTGTTGTTGTTGTTGTTACAGGACACTTTGTATTGACTGTTTGGTCTGCTCTATTGGGCTCCATGCAGGAGCCCAGTTCTGACCAGTGTCCTTACTTTCACCCAATAATTTCTTATATGTTGTCCTCATTTCCTATTCCCATTTCTAAGAGACCCCAGAGCTGTGGGCAGCCTGCCTGGAAGAGAGTCAAAGGGGGCTGCTCCTGCCTCTTGTCATTACCATCTAATTCCCGGGAATCAATATCGCCCTCCCAAAGTAACAGGGGTTTCTTCTAACCTACCTGCCCTGATTTCTTTCCCCAGTATTCAAATAAAGGGCATGGAGGCAGGGCTTGCTGTGGGGCATCCTACAAGCAGCTCATGGTCACCACTCTAGAGTAGGAAATATGCCCTCCTCCCCAGCTGCAGTGATAGCTTTTCAGAAAGGATGACATGGTTCTTGTTAGTCCGTAGCCATCACATACTGAAAGGGGGTTCATGATCCTCCTTTTGCTACAGAGGAAGCTAAGTCTCAGAAATCGGTGAGTTAGCACTCCAGCTAAGACAGCAACTCGAGGGAAATTCTCCTATCTCACCCCCAACTCACATCTTCCCCCACTCCACGCTAGCATTGCCCTCTCCCTAGTATTCTTGCCCTAAAGGTCAGAGATCATACTTTGGAGCCAAGGCCACACTCCTGCCTTATTTCATTACTATTTGGGTGTTCTTGGTATGTGTGGGAATGTATATATGATGTCACCCATAACCACAGAAGGGGAGAAATCCTACCTTCGCTTCTTTTAACTCTCAAATCTTGGAGAATCATCAAAGTTCTCATTAAAAATGAGGTACACTCCCCAGCAGTACAGGGTTACAGGGATGAATGGTTATGGGATGATCCAGCACATCCCAGGCCTATAACACACACTTCGTGATGTTTTCTTTCTTCTTTAGTTTAGTCCTTTTACTTTCTGTGTTCGTGATTACAGGCTGCTTTGAAAACAAACATATAATCCTTTTAAGGCCAGTCAAGGGCCAAGTGACCTGCTATGGGAATGACCGACAGAGATTGAGCCCAGGGAAAGCTGTAGCCTCATTAGCCTGGAAGGCTAGCTCTAGGCAGGCCTGGTGGTGGCTGGTGTTTTGGTTCCTCTTTGGCCAGTAGGAAGCTTGCTAAGGTGCAGTGGATGTTGCTTTGGGGTACAGCTTTTAGCACCAGGGCTCAGTCCTTCTAAGAGTTCTTAAAGGAAAATGTCATGCTGCTTTTTTTTTTGAGGGCTCCTTTAGAGGACTTCAGAACCTCCAAACTTGTGAAAACCATTCTACCAAGTGTGGGAATCTTGGAATTCACTTAAACCAATTCCTGGGTGTCATATGTTGATTTCTTAGGAAGTTTGCGAGACAATTGCTAAGTAACTACCATGATTAAACATTTATTTATGTCTGTAATTAAACAGACTACATTAAAATCAAAAGTAGTAGACTCTCAAAGCATCCCTAATTAGCTTGTAAGGTTTTATTTTTATCTATGTACTTAAGATTATTTACACCTATTGTTTCTGAGTAACAGAAATTCAATGGAATACTTGGCTACTGTGCCTGGGAATCAGAAAGAAAATATTTAAAGGAAAAAAAAAAATCCTGATTGAACATTGCATATTATGGCTAGCATTTAAAAATACATTTCCCAGGGAAGCAGTTCCCAAAAGTCTACTTGCATACCACAGACAGGGATCCAGGGGGACTACCCCAACCCCCCAAAGAACAAACAAACAAACAAAAACCAACCAAACCAACGAACAACCCCCTCAAACCCAAGTCTGGGGGTGCTGCCTAGGCACACTGGCCCTGTCTGAATCTGCTGACCTGCACTGGTTCTCATAGAATTGGTGGAAAAGATTGCCTTCCGGGGCTGCATTGATTTGAAGACAAACTGAACATCCAACCTTAGGCCATAGAGGGGAGAGATGGCTCATTTCTCGTGACAGTGCTCATTGGTCAGATCCGGCCTCTTCCCTATGAAGACTGACTTTTGTGGGTCCCTGCAAAAAAGAGCCTCGAAAGTAGGGAAGGAGTTGAGACAGCAGTTTTTCTACGCCTCCTCTAGACGTCTTATCCTACAGGTATGGGAAAGTCAGGTATGAAGTGGGACTTCTCTCTGCCCTTAATGACAAGATAAACATTGACCTTTACATTAAATGGGCACTGGTATACCCATTGTTACTGGGAAGAATTTACACCGGCTCCTAAAGAAATGAGCAAATTATGAGAAGCAGAATGCTTGAGGAGTCTGAAAGTCTTTTCCTTAAGTATCCGTCTTAAAAATTGAAAATAGATTCTTCTCTCATACAATGCATCCAAACTGCAGCTTCCCTTTTCTCCGCTCCTCCCCGCTCTTCTCTCAGCTTTCCTCTCCCCAAGAGCCACTCCTCCTTCTGTTTCCTTTCAGAAAGGTGTGAGGCCTTCAAGAGACAACATCCAAACAGAACCAAAAAAGATAAGATAAGACGAGGCAGAACCTCTCACATTTCGGCCGGCCAGGGCAACCCAATAGGAGGAAAATAACAGGCAAAAGTCAAGGCATGCCTGCTCCCATTGTTAGGAGACCCACAATGACACAAAGCCAACATCCATAACATATGCGAAGGACCGGTGCAGACCCATGCAGGCCCTGGGGTTGCTGCTGCAGTCTCTGAGAACCCATGTGAATCCTGCTTAGTTGACTCAGTGGGCCATATTCTCCTGAACTCCAAGGGGAGGGACCCAGTGGAGACCTCTCCACCAAATGTCTAGCTGTGCATCTCTGCGCACACTCCCAGCTGCCGCCAGAGGAGGCCTCTCTGTAATGAGTTGACAAGGTCCTGATAAGTAAAGTAGAGTGACACCAACTTCAGGGTGGAGGGACCACACAAGATTAGTAGAGAACCGACTCTGACTCCAGCACTGCTTATAGTACTCTCATAACACAGGGCACTTTTGATTCCAGGTTGCAGGGATGTGTCCCCATAGACTAGGTAATTTATTAAACAAACACCAGCTGGATGTCCCCTCAACTCTTGCTATGTCTACCTGGAGGTAGACTAATATCCTCCAGGTTGAAGGTTGAGTCCTCGTCTGTCCCTGCTTCAGAAGTAAGAGTAAACTTGTCTTACTTGTGCTTCTGGCTGGCCCATATAAATCGGGGTTCCCAAACACCCTCCTTTGATTTAATTACTATCCTAAAGCAACTATTACAACTCAGGGATGCTCTGGTGTTTACTGCCTTATTAAAAGGGATGGCAGTATTAGGATCCATATAGTAAGGTATGGGAGAATGGGCGCTGAGATTCTGAGTTCTGTCTGGGAACTTTGTTTTCTAGAACAGTGGCTCTCAACCTGGGGATCATGACCCATATCAGATATCCTTCACATCAGATATTTACATTACAATTCGGGACAGTAGCAAAATTACAGTTATGAAGTAGCAAGGAAATATTATTATGGTTGGGGGTGGGGGTCACCACAACATGGGGAACTGTATTAAAGGGTTGTAGAGTTAGGAAGGTAGAGAACCACTGGTGTGGAGGCTCAGTACCACAGGACCCTCTCTGGTATACCCTGAGAAGGGCATATCACTTCTATGGGAACCTTGCCCAGACAACAACCTTCATCTAACAGTGAGCTAGTAAAGGAGAGCAGGCTGAGGAAGTCAAAGTAGCAGACGAGAACCTTCAGAAGTTACGTTCCCAAAGCTGGTGAAGACGGAAGCCCTGGGAGTGGAGAGACTTAGGACAGTCACCATGGGCCCTTGAATGGGCTTACAGACCAGAAAATGGACATCAGAGCAATAATCACGAAAAAATTACAGTTAGATAGCAGTTCTCTATTTATATAAAGTCTTAAAGGGGACACTGGGCCAAGGTGATAGAAAAACTCTATTCGTTTTGTAACTTTTAAATGAATAGAAAATTATTTCAAGATGGAAACATTTTAAATGTAAAAGTATCTAAGTGGGGACTTATTACAGGGAGATTGGAGAGTAGAGAGTTTCTCCAGGTTACCTGACCCAGTGTGGTAGAAAAATGTTTCTCTGCTTATCTACTAACCAAGGACTAATCCTACCAGAGGAGTGCACTAGCAAAATGGCCAATAGCTGCTGAGCTCATGAGGAAGCCAATGGAGTCTCACAGTGGTGAAGAGCTAGGTAATTGACAGAGAGCACTCACCCGAGACTGAGCTGGGACTAGTGACTTGAGGAACACGTATATGAGTATGGCCCGTTTCCAACTTGCCAGGCCGCAGCAGGTCACGTGGGCTGTCTGACCGCCCTGTCCTTACTGCAGCTCCTAAGCAAGAGCGTTCAGCTTTCATGTTACCTGCTCTTTGCCTGACAGGCTCGGAAAATCGGTGCTTGGCTTCGTTTTGCAGATAGTCACTGGGCCGTTTGTTCTTAGGAGATCCACTTGGAAAATAAGAACACAGCTTTTGGGGCTGCTCGACTAGAACTCCCCAATAAAGTTAATAACCCAATGTGTTCTGTCCCATCAGCACCATCTCACGATGCTTCTGGAGGTGCTCAGCCCGCCTTTCTTAAACCTTCCATGACCAAAGTTTAAAAGATTTCTTTGCCTACAGCCAAGGTGGGCTCTCCATCCCTACTTAATCTCCTTCCCCAGTCCCCCTCCCTTCTTGTTTCTCTAGGACCAAGGACAGGGTGACAAGAATAAGGCATGTGTCTGGGGACTAGAACCAAGTACACGTAGGTGCCAGAAATCCAGTAACTGGGAAGAGTCTATATAACCTTACACTCCTAGAACCTCAGCCCTTGGGAAACTGAGGCAGGAGAACCACAAGTTTTTTTGTTTTTTTTGTTTTTTATTTTTTTGAGACAGGGTCTCTCTGTATAGCCCTGGCTATCCTGGAACTCACTT